>NW_020954704.1:1912957-1952944 GCF_900497805.2 Vombatus ursinus
GTGTGTGTGTGTGTGTGTGTGTGTGTGTGTGTGTGTGTGTGTGTGTGAGTGAGAGAGATAAATCCAGAGAGGCGGGGCAGCTACGTGGCGCAGTGGATAGAGCACTGGTCCTGGAGTCAGGAGGACCTGAGTTCAAATCCGGCCTCAGACACATAACACTTACTAGCTGTGTGACCCTGGACAAGTCACTTAACCCTATCGCCTAACCGAAAAAAAAAAAAAAATTCCAGAGAGGCAACATAAGGTAGTCAGAAGGACCTGGGCTCAGGGGCTACCTCTTACCCATTCCTGCTCTGTGGTTCTGAGCAAGTCTCAATATTCTAGGCAGCTCAGGTAAAGTACAGATGAATTGTCAATCTGCATCAGTGGAGAGAGTTACCATATGAGAGAACTCCTCACACTGATGAAATTTTAGATCTGGACTAAATTATTTTAAAAATCTAATCATGCATCACAGCAAGAGCCCAAAATGTCTGGGTGGACCAGGCCTTTTCTGGTCCAGAGAAGAGTAAATTAAACTATTTCACTGCCTCTTGTGTCCTGGGGTCCCAGAAGTGCACACGTGGTGTTTTGATTTTGTCCTTGGCAGCTGATTGACCTTCCACAAGGCAAGACATCAGGACAGTATCCTCTCTTAAGCACTGGGACCATGCTCTAGTGAAGAAATAGGGCCTTCTTTGAGCCTTAAATTAGGAATTCTGTAAAGTGATTCTATTTAGTAGTCTTTGGGGCATGGTGTTAATCTTTAAGTTAGTCAAGGCCCGCCATTCTTTTTTTTTTTTTTTTAAACTTCATTGACAAACATTGTTTAAAGGATTTTTCCTATAATGATTTTCCTGTTGAGGTAAAAAAATTACTTTTTCCATTCATAAAGACTAAGCACAGTTTTCTTAGGAACCATTCCTTCTTCCTGTATCTCCAAAGTTGCCCAATTTTGGTGTTACCAATTGATTCCCTTTTAGCTACCCTTTATAATTGAATCTGAGTTAGGAAAGAGCTAAGGAGGCATTCCCAATCGTCGCTTCAGAATTGCTTAGCTAAGAAGGAAACAGACTCTCTTCCTCCATCCTCTCTTATGATATCTTTATTTTCCTCCTTCACAGGAGTTGGATGGCCTAATCCAGGCAATACACAGTGATGACAACAAGGTGAGCAGATACTCCCTGACTCCCCAAATCCCTCTAGATGGAATCATCTTTAAACCTGAGTTTTCTGAATTTCTGGCCTAGGCTGATTAGAAGCATGTTTTAGGCTTAATGTTGTCTTCTTTACCCCTGGTCATAGCATGACAGGATCATTGACTCAGAGCTGGGAAGGACCTTAGCTGCCCGGTCCAACCCTATCTTCTACATTTGAAGAAACTGATACTCAAAGTGAGGTTCGTAGATTTGCCCAAGGTCACCCAAGTAGTACACAGCAGACACAGGATTTAAACCCAGGTCGGTCCTCTGATTCCAGATGATCTTATAGTTAGTTCTCTTCCACCCCTACGGTATGTATCTGCTTGTCACCCTCTTGTTTAGCTCTATTAGCTAAGTAGTACTGGGATTAGTAATAGGGAGTGGGGAGGGAGAACACTTCACTATATGAGACTGCCTTATTCCACCTCATCCCCGAGACAAATATACGTGGGACTCTCTAAGCCATTCCTAATCTTGTTTTTTGTTTTGAGACCTATTTCAGTCACTCAGTTAACTAATTGAATCTGATTCCAAAAAGCTTCCTGTGTCTCCTTACTCATAATCAAGAGGTACCTTCTTGGATACTAAAGAAAACTCCCTACCTACATGCATTCCTCAACACATTCTGGTTACTCGTCATTCCCTAAAGCAAATTTCTTCCCCTAAGGGCATTGGGGAAGAGTATGGAATAGTCAGAAATTAGTGGATTTTTTCTCCTTGCCTTGGTCAGGTGGAGTTCAGTGTCTAGGTAGCAGAGAACTCTTGTTACATTATAATGAGGCTTTCCTCAGAGTCCTCCCTGGCCATTATGGAAGTGAGCCAGGTTTTATCCTGCCTTGGCCCCATGCAACACAACCATCTTGTCTTGGTTTATCTGTGGTTCCCTTGTGAGCAAAATTGATGTTCAAAGAGCTGTCTCTTGATCTCACAAACTGTGATCAGGATGATATTACAGGTAATTTATAGAATATTTTCCTGTCAAAGAATGCTCAATATTCCCTCATTTATTCCCTTAACATCCTGGTAAAATAAAGAAAAGAGGTATTCTAACTTATTTTCCTAAGTTGAGGAGGTAGGGTTGTATAGAGGTGGAGGAGGTTGCCATGTACATGGCAAATGATTTTCCCACAGTCTGGAGTGGCCCATGGCAAAGCCAAAACCAAAACTGTGCTGTGGTGACTATTTTGTCTGGTAGACTTGACCCTCATATCCCAATTCTGTTTGGTATTACCCAGGCTCTTGATAGGTCCAGTGAGGACAGCACTCATAGTTCTTGATCATTGTTCTTCCCTCAAGCCTAAGAATATAATTTCCTCATGAAAAGGGGCAATGTGATCATTAGCATATGTTGAATACTCAGGTAGCGATGACCCTAGGCATCAGGAAATGAGACTTTGGAGAAAAGTGCCCCTTTTCTCTAGGGAATTTTATTTGTATTGCTTTTAATATATGTTTAAAGTATTTTGACATTAACAGATAGTAATGATGTGATTCTAGAAGACCGTTCATGGGTTGAATCATTAGCATTCCAAAGGAAGTGAGCAGATCTAGTAACCTAATAATTCTTGAGGTCAGGACTCATCAATCATTTCTATTTTATAAATCAGCTGAAAGTTAGAGGCATTTTTCAGACAAGAAATTGGTGGATGGGGCAAAAGGGAGCACACGGGCTTTTGACATTGCCAAAAAGAGAAAGGTCTCCTTTTGATTATAAGAAGAAGTTACCGTGCTACAGAGAAGCTCTGGGTAAAGATGTTGCCTCCTATGGAAGCTGCACGGTCACTGGAGAGGCTAATCTCAGAGCTAGAAATGCAGTCCTGTCAGCCTGATCAGTGCAAGGCGAGGGAGCTGGGTCATTGCCAGCCAGGGGGGCGGAGGCAAAGGAAAGGGACCAGACTCTGGGTGATTTATAAACTGTGTTAGCCAAACTATTCTGTAACTGTGTTTTTAGATGGGATTAAAAACTTGGAACTCATTCTTTCCTATCTCCTTAGTTTCTTGGAAAAAACTCCTTTTGAAAATCTCAGACTTTTTTTTTTTAAGGAAGATTCAATAACCCAAAGTAGGTTTTTTCCCCATAAGTCAGACAGTATGAAGAGAGGGGAACATTGTGCCCTGGTGGCCAGGCCTCAAGGTCTAGGAAGTAACCCCTAAGCAAGTAAGGCTGGTAAGAATGCAGGCTAAGGGGAGGGATTGTGCCAATGACCATCCAAAGTCCGGTCTGAGGCAGTCTTGTGGCGCTAGTCTAGAGACACATAAATAGAAAGGATTGGGGCAGTTTTGGACATCAGAGCCTCTTCCTGTTTGCAGGTTCTTTTGATTTAAAAAACAATAAACCAAACTCCCCACTGACCCCCTGATCTTACTAACGGACTCCATTTTCTCCCGCCTGCACACGTGACTCCAAGGTTCTGGCCTATCTGATGTGCAGCAAGCTACGTTCTGCATACCTTATAGCAGTGAAGCAAGAGCACTCCCGGGCCACAGACCTCGTCCGGCAGGTGCAGCAGGCAGCCCAGAGCAGCGGCGACGAAGTGGTCCAGGATATCTGTGCCCAGTGGCTTCTCACCTCTCGTACCAGGTGTCCACATGGCTTCAGTTCTAGGAAGTGACTGCTGGGCAGGGCAGCCCCGAGAAATACAGCTGAAAGAAACAGTAGCCATGCTTTGTACATTTTTCCAAAGCATGGCTCTTACATGTCCCTGTCCCCAGTTTTAAATGAGTGGAGTTGAAAGCCCACTCGCCCTCTTCGCAAAGGACAGGTCTCTTCACACAAGTGCCATGTATTTGTGGGTGTGGGTGTCCTGATGGCCACTTCTTTCTACCTCACATTGTGAGAGTGTGTGTGTGTGTGTGTGTGTGTGTGTGCGCACGCGCGCGCGCGGCCAGGCTTTTTTGAACAAACTAAACTCTCTTCCAGTGAGAAGAGGCACTTTGATTTTGCCTTTTTGCCAATCTTGAAACTCCTTGTGTGGTTTAGTTCTTAACCCAGTACATTCTGTTTATACACAGTCCTGTTGGTGCAGAAATGTTTTTGTATTGTCTCAGCTGGAATGATTTTACAAAGGATTACAAAGCACTGCAAGAAAGTTTACTTTGCTTCCCTTCCAGTCCTTCTATGAGATTCACAGACTTTATTTTGAGGATCATGTTTATTGCAAAATAAAATTGATTTTTTTTCCCCATAGGATGCTCTTCTGTCATGAGCACAAGTTGTTAACATGAAGCTTTGGAAGTTCATGGAGTAGGAAAAGGTTCTCATGGTCCTTGGATCCAGGAATTGTGGCAATGAATGTCAGTATCCAGACATGCCACTCCCTTGCCTGACAGTTCATGATGTGGGCAGAAAGTACATATCACTGCTAGGCCAGCATACTAGAAAGGAAACAAATCCTTTTTACTAGATGTAATGCTACATCTGAAAGTACAGTACTGCCTTTCACCAATCAGGGATTACCAGGTCTGAAGGAACAAGGAATTCACAGGCCTTTGTGAGTTCTACAAATTAGAACACCTTTTCAGCAAGGATGATTAGGTAAGAGGGCACCATTCCCCTCTTAGGATAGAAGAAGAAAAACAATGGCCTGAGATTGGACATCTGCTTTGACCAAATAGAGCAACATTTCATTGCTGGTGCCAGAAAATGCAGTTTTGCACCTTCAGGTAGGGTTGGCGAGCCATGTGGACTGGTATCTCCCTTTCACCCCTTTCCCAGCATCTCTTCAAGGCCAAGGTATGGGGTACCCTGACCATTAGGAAGGTTGCCTGTTTCTTCCCTATGTTGTAACAGTGAAAATAGTCAAGGGCTTGTAAACAAAGTATTTATTTCTTCTTGAACCTGTGGGGGGAAAGTCAGAAGAAGGAGGAAGAAAAGGGAAAAGAGAGAGAAAAATACCTTAGTACCAAGCTGTTGCTCTTTTTTTTTTTAATGTTTTCCCTAAGATTAAAAAAAATTAGACTCCAAATTAAAACATGGCTCCGGTAAATAGAGCCTGTGGTAAATGGCCTGTCAGTCAAGACCATCCATCCTCCAACTCCTAGAAAGGCTTCTTGCCAACTGGAACTTAATCTGGTCATGTCATTTAGTGGAAAGGTGAGTGCAGGTGATGCTCCATACTCATGTGGATGTGGTGCTCAGAGGATCCGTGTGTTTTCCTTCTGAACCACCTTTTAGAAATTAAACTAACAACTGCTTTAGTTGTCTTTCAGACATTGCTTCCATGCAGTTAGAGGTCCAGAGGAATGTTTGCCCTCCTTTTGGGGAAGGTTTTAAAGAGTCTGAGCGATTTTTTCTTCCTTTTGTCAAAGAATGAACTCCTTCCATGGGGCCAATGGCACATCCCTCTAGAGATTTTTCTATCCCCTTCAAATTCTTTCCTCTTTGCACTGAACCATATGCACTTTACACTAATGAGTTACAGATTTTACTTCCCAGTCCCGGGTTTTAAACTCACACTGTCCCCCCTCTCATGACTAATTAAACCAGATGGTGGTGGCCCAGTATGCGAAAGGGCTAAGGATTTTTGAGCATGATACTGGGCTCTCTAGTGAGAAAGCACATTTTCATGTGTTGTGTTTTTACAAACTAATCACAATAAAGTGTCTACCCTATGAGCTCTTCTGCCTCTAATGTGTCTTTCTGCTCTCTTGTTCTTTCTACTTCCCATATTTCCCCCTTGTGATGTGTGCATGGAGGAGAAGGTCAAGTGACCTCTGGCTCTTGGATCATTGTTAAATAATTCTTATCATAGAATGTTAGATCCAAAAGGAAAATTAGAAATCACTTCCTCCAACCTCAGCAGGTGAGAAAACAAGTCCAAAGTCACTGAGCTAGTAGTCACTGATGGCCAAGGCTAGAACTCAAGCCTCTTGACCTCTATGCCAAAATTCTTTCCACTGTACCATTGTGCCTGCCATGACTGATAGCGTTTCCATTATGACTGCACCCAGGTGATATGCTGGCTCCATACTGCCACCCTTAGCTGCCACCCACAAGCCAGGCCCAAAACTCAGGTGGCCCAAGGGGAGCTTCTGCAGTTGGCTGGGTGCAAGCCTCCTGAAGGTTGGATTCTGGATTTGTTTCCAGCCTTCAGGATTTCAATAAAAAGCATATAGAGGCTGAAGCATAACTTACAAATCTTGAGAGATTAGCTTAAGTTCTTCGATAACAAGCTTCAAAACTGCAAAGATGGTGAACAAAGAAAGAAACACTCATCACAAATGACTGTAGAATCAATTCAACACTGCATTGTGTTGTTACAGATGGCTAAAGACTAGAGTAATGAAGAAAAGCATGCATATGGAATGATAGGTACTATTAACCCTGTAGGTTCAGTACATCAGTAGACCTAGTCCCTTGGAACCAGTAATCCACTCACTGCCTTCTCAGACTGTCTCGTCTTCAGAACCTGCTTGGTTATGTAGAAGCAAAGATTAGTTCTATGATACTAATAAATTCCAACAAAGCAGCACCTCTCTAAAGCACTTAAGAGATTCCTCTAGGTCTGCCTTAGTCCTGACACAACAGTTCAGGGAGTAGTTTTAAATGCCCTAATACCACAGATTCCCTTATTTCTTCCACATCTAATGGAAAGAATGACTTCTTTGACTCCCATGATGACTAAGATGGTAATGGAAAGGCTGTTTCTGTCAAAAAGCAAAAGAGCATCATTGTGCATCTCTTACGTGAAGTTAGGCTAGGAACAGATCTTAGCAAGTTAGCTCTCCCAATGTTTATTCTTCAAGGAAGATTGTTTTTGGAAATACATACTGACTTTTTTCACCCATCTGGATTTGTTTGTGAGCATCAGTGATCAGAAAAATCTAAAGGACCAAATAGTGCAGGTCATATAATGGTGCCTTTATGCCATCTATGTAGGAAGGATAGGAACCGTTTCTAAAAAGATTTACAATTCCATTTTGAGTGAGATCTTTCAGAGCCATTGTATACTGCCTATGGAAAATGAAGAGAATGCAGAGCCAATGTCAGAAGGTTGTGTGCTTTGGGCTTCCAAAAACTGCAATGTTTGTAGCAGAACAGGTTTCCCATCACCCATTTCAGCCTTTTATGTCAAGTTGCTTTAGCAAGAGGATCTAGTTCAATATGTATATGGAAGTCCAAATTATTGGGGATCTCCATTGGTATACCTGATATAGTCTAAGTTGTGTCTCATCTAGTTTGTGATGAGCCTTATGTTCTCAACTTTCCCAATGGTTATAGGTCTATTCTCTTGTGCCTTCAGTGAAGCTGGGAGGAGAATGCAATATTAATAGCTGTCAAGACCAGGTTTAGCACAAACGTTCTCCACAAAAAAAAACCTTTCTATAGGGGCATGAAGTACCAGGTAGATCACAGCTGAAATTTTCCCTCCAAATTATAAGAAATCTCTCGCTCAATTGAAGGGGACTGGGATATCCGTGTCACGTACACAAAAAATGCAACAGGAAAGAATACAGTCTTTACAGATAGGAAGAAGGTAACTATAATCAAGAAAGTAAGAAAGCAAGTAGAACAGAATGAGTACAAGTCATGCTACTTCTGGAATATACCATTCCATATTCCATTCACTTAACAATTTAAAAATCAAAGATATCGATGCAGCAACAACATCAAACAAAAGAAAACAGACTAAAAGACAGAAGAGTTGATACTCAAGAAAGGAAGGAGGAAATCCAGTGGGAAACCAGATTATTCTATGAAGATGGCGAGTTTGGGGTCTGTGATGAACTAACTTGATGCCAGCAAACATTAAGCTTCGAAGGAGCAAGTGGTATTTGTCCCAAAAGCCTGGGGGTGGGGGGTGCCACAATGATACCAGTGCAGTTAAACAAAAAAAGACTCTCAGGGGGAGTCCTCCCTTCTCTTTGCTATGGTTCCTATCTCAAGCATACTGGACTTACTGATGTGGATGAAAAATTAAAACAGGAAGAGTTTCCTTGTCCCTCTTTTGTGTCAGTCACTAGATCTTGACTTTTGTCCCAAGAATACATTCAGGATTTGAAACATTTCTGAATACTGGGCTCAAGCTCTCTGTGTGGTGCACACAAACTCTGGTTCCACTGCTCAGGTTCAGAATATCTATCTCATGTACTCTTGGGTTCTGTATATAAATAAACACACATATATTACATACACATATACAAATATATATAATGGAAATCTTCACTTATCCTTAACATCTGTAGAGATTTCTTCGACTGGATGCACAATTTATTAGAAAATCATTTAGCAAACTATAAAATCAAGTGTTTTAGCATTTTATCTAGCTCAAAATAACTTATATTCTTTTTATATTGATTTATAGCTAACCCCTGCTTATACTTTTAATTCCACTACAGGTGGCATATTAAGATTTCATTAAATAATTTTTCAAACTTTAAAAAAAAAAAAAGACTAAGCCTAGGTGTCCTGTGTTCTCAAAATTTTCAGTGAAGGGCTACCACCAATAAAATATCTTTTCCTTGCTTTATCTTTTGAAGATCCTTTAAAGAATTGCAAATGAAATATTTTTTAAAGAACACCGTGTGCATGTGTATGTGTGTGTGTGTGTGTGTGTGTGTGTGTGTGTGTGTGTATTTGGTCAGTGTTTCCTTCAAAATAGTGTTGGCCAACAATTTAGGTATGGCTCTTAAAAAACAAAATTAAGGTCATAATTTAAACTTAACAGAAATATTCTTTATCTCCTTATAGTTTTAAAGTTTGTTGCACAGTACTCAATCCAGAAACACTAGGCACAATGCTGCTGCTGTCTTTATACACACACACACACACAATACAGAGTAGCTCTGTTTTTCTGTTTCTCTGTTTCTCTCCCTCTCCCTCTCTCTCTCTCTCTCTCTCTCTCTCTCTCTCTCTCTCTCTCTCTCTCTCTTTGTTTCTTCTTTCTCATGGTTCCTCCCATTAGTTCTAATTCTTTACAACGTGACTAATGTGAAAATATGTTTAATATAAATGTATATGTAGAGCCTATGTCAGATTGAATGCCATCTTGGGGTGGATGGAGGGTGAGGGGGGAGAAAATTAGGAACTTAAAATATTATGGAAGTGAATGTTGAAAACTAAAAACAAATTAATTAATGTTATAATTACCATAACTGCTTAGTAAGATGATAGGATTTTGAGCTAGAAGAAATCTTAGAACCCATTTTCTCTAATCCTCACAGTTTAGAGATGCAGATTGGTTTGTCCATAGTCTCACAGTAAATTCTCTGACTCCTATTCCACTATACCATAAAAACAGACCTTGAAAAATAATTCACATAGAGCCATTGCTAATTAAAATCCATCAGAGGCTGATCCAACCATTCTGGAAGGTGGTTTAAAATTTTGCTAAGAAAGTGACTAAAATGTCTATACCCTTTGACCCGGAAATCCCACTGCTAAATGCCCATATAGCTGCATATATATGTCCATATAAATGCCCATATAGCTGCATATATGTCCATCTAACCCATATATAGCAAAATAACCATAGTAGCATTTTTTTTTGGTAGTGACAAAGAACTGGAAACGAAATAGATGCTCTTTGATTGGAAAATGACTAAACAAATTTTGGTCCATGAATGTAACAGAATAACATGGCACCATATGAAATAGGAAGAATTCAGAGCAGCGGATAACAAAATGAAGTAAGCAGAAACTAGAAAACAGTACATACAAGTGCCACAACAATGTAAATGGAAAGAACACCAAAAGAAAGTGAAACCGCTGTATGATTAAACTTGGTCCCAAAGACAGGATGAGAGAATTCACCTCCCTCCCTTCTTTGCAGGGGAGGAAGACTATGAATGTAGAATGATGCACATCCTGTTAAACTCAGCTGATGTGTTGGTTAGTCTGGCTGTTGCTTCTCCCTATGGTCTTTAAAAAAAACATATTGGGAAATGAAGGCAATGAAAAAACAAAAGCTATCCATTTTTAAAAATCCATCAGAGGGGTGGAAGACAGAGGCACAAAAGATGAATCTAGGTCAGACATCTTGTGATGCTTAGAAACCTGAGAAACTCAGAGGTAACTTAAGATCTCGTTTGGACGTCTATCACACTCCTCACAGCACTGGTTCCAAACCATTTCTTTCCTCAAGTCCCTTCCATCATTCCTCCCTCTAAGCAAAGGTCTCATCTCACACTTCACAGAAAAGCCTGAGGCTATGTGCTGCAAACCCTCTTTTCCCCAATTCTAAACTTGCACATGATTTCACCCTCCAGGCTCTCCGCCTTTGCTCAGTCCCTGAGAAAGAAGATGCCCCTTTTGCCAGTGCCAGCTCCACTCCTTACATCCTTAATTCCATCCCAGGAGGCTCCTCCGTTCCTGAATGCTCACTCCTCACTGGCTCTCCAGTTCACCTCAGTCAAGAAATCCTCAATTTCCTTGGCTACTGTCAAAGTCATATTCCTAAAGCAAAACTTTAACCTTGACCCTCTCCTCAAAAAGCTCCCATGGGTGCCTGTGGCCTTAGGATAAAAGAGCAAATGCCTCTGGTGTTTAAAGCCCTTCATGATCTGCCTTCAGGCTACCATTCAGGATTAATTATATAATTACATGATAAATTACACATTACTCCTTTCCCTCACTCTATGATCAACTAAACTCATCTACTGGCTATTCCTGGTACATGATGTTCTATCACCCTTCTTCATGCCTTTGTAACAGGCTGTCCGTCCATGGACATTGGAATTCCCTAAACTTCCTTTGAAACTCTGCTTAAATGCCACCTGCCTACATATGGCCTTTCCTGATTATCCCTGCTGGGACCTCCCCCCACGTACACACACACTTCTTAGGGTTTACTTTGCATATATTTTGTATTTAGTCCCCCAAATGAAGGTAACCTCCTTAAGAATAGGGACTATTTTGTCTTTACCTTTTTAACCACAGTGATCAGCACATAGTAGGCCTTTGATTACTTGCTTGTTGTCCCCTATTAATGAGTGTACTTCAGAAATCTTTCCTAAAATCCTGGCCCCTCATCTCTGTCTCTGCCAAGAAAACTCCAAATGGGGTCACAAAGTGTCAGACACAACTGAAACAACTGAACAACAGTGAAATAGGAAGCTAGGAGGTGGAAATGAGGAGAGAGAACATTCCAAGCATGGAGGACAGACAGAGAAAATGTCTAGAGTCACCAGAATAGAGACTCAAGCCAATGGCATTAGAGAAAAATACTCCCAACCCTTCCGGAGAAGGAGATGTAGCCTTGTTCAAGGGCTGAGGTGTCAAACATTTCCGAGCGCAGCCAGAACCAGATTAAAATGTAATTGGGAAAATTTAACAAAATAAGTAAAAATACAATATAACGTAGATAATACTACATTTTAAAACTAAATCAATATGCCATCGGCAGGGATCCTTATATACAGATTAATGGCCCCCATTTCTATTTGAGTTAGACACCACTGTTCCAGAGGACCTAACTCATCAGAGTGAGTGTGAGTTCAGCTAAGGATGCTCCAGTCTTTATAAAGGCTATGCAAAGTAGTTGCTTCAATGAGATAGGATATCATTCTCAACAAGTAGTTCAAGAATACATAGTGACCACAATTTCCCACAGTTGTTCCTATTGCCCTAAAAAAGTGAACCTACAGGAGACCTTAATATACTCCTCAAGAGACCTTTTCTTATCAAATGATCACAACCCAAGGGGTGAACCTATGCCTTAGATTATCCACATGGGGGCAACTGGGACAGCTATGTCCTCTTTGTCATCTAACCCTGCCATAATCTAATTCAACCCATCTTTAGAGAAACCCAGACACAAACTCTAAGTTTTACTTCTCAAAACTCTGAGGTTGGGACAAGGCAAACAGAGAAACTGTCAGCCTCCAGGATTGGATCCTGTGTGTGGGGTCTGTGTGAATCTGAAATCACAGTCACAGGTTACACATCCTTCATACAGCTGCCATAGTTGGGTGATGAAGTGGATTAGAGTATGGGGCCTTGAGTCAGTAAGATTTGAATTCAAATTCAGCCTCTGATACTTATTAGCTATGTGTCTTTGGGCAAGTCCCTTAAAAAAAAAACAAACCTTTATTTGCCTCAGTTTCCTCAACTGTAAAATGGGGATAATAATAGTAACTACCTCCCAAGATTGTTGTGAGAATCGATGAAGTAATATTTATAGAGCATTGAACATAATGAATGCCACATAGTAGGTACTATATTAATGCTTTTGTTGTTATTTCATTTTTCAGTGGTGTCCAAGTCTTTGAGACCCCATTTGTGGTTTTCTTGACAAAGATACTGGAGTGGTTTGCCATTTCCTCCTCCAGTTTATTTTACAGATGAGGAAACTGAGGCAAAGAGGGTTAAGTGACTTGCCCAGGGTCACCCAGCTAGTAAGTGTCTGAGGCCAGATTTGAACTCAGAAAGATTAGTCTTCTTGACTCCAAGCCTGGGGCTCTATCCACTGTGCTACCTAGCTGCCCCCAATATGAATGCTAGCTTATTGTTGTTGTTGTTGTTGTTGCTGTCTTCTGCACTAATGTAGGGGCCTCTCTCTCACTGAAAAACATTCAGTGGCCTCTTATTGCCTCAAGGATAAAATACAAACCTCTGACAATTAAGCCTGTCTACAATCTCACTATGTCCTACCTTCCTGGACTTATAATAGCTAGCATTTATATAGAACCTTAAGGTTTGCAAAATGCATTACAAATGTGTCAGTTTTTCCTCACAGCAACCTTGTGAAGTAGATGTTATTATTCCCATTTTATAGATAAGAAAACTGAGGCTGGGAGCATTAATTGATTTGCCCAAGGTCACACAGTTTCTCAGGCAGGATTTGAACTCAAGTCTTCCTGACCTCCCAGATCCAACACTCTATGTACTGTGTCATCTCAGGGTCCCTATTATTTTCCTTTACATCCAGTCAAACAGGACTGCTAAGCTACTGATGCTTTCTTGCTGACCCTATGCATTTATATAGTCTCCTCCACATGCCTGGAATGCATTCATTCCTCATCTCCACGCTTCGAAAGCCTTCCTTTTTCTTTCAAGATTCTACTAAGATTGGCATGTTTGGCTATATATTAGTGTCTCCATGAAGCACTATTGTGATTCCAACACAATGTCCCACCAACTGAAAGTCTTCTCTCCTCCCTCAAATCTTCTTCTTCTTCTTCTTCTTCTTCTTCTTTTTTTTGCTAGGCAGTGGGGTTAAGTGACTTGCCCAGGGTCACACAGCTAGTAAGTGTTATGTGTCAGATGCCACATTTGAACTCAGGTCCTCCTAAATCCAGGGCTGGTGCTCTATCCACTGTACCACCTAGCTGACCCCCCAATGTTCTTAAAGCACTTTGTGTGAATCTCCCCTTTGCTTCTAGCACACTCTATTTTGCATTATATTTTTGTGTGTAATTCTCACACTCTGCTGTAGTTCCTTAACCCCCATATTACTTTTTTTAAAATCTTGTACGTATTTTATATGTGCTTATTTATAATTATATACGTATATGTTTATGTATAATTTATGTACATGTTGTCTCCCCTCATAGAAAGTAAGCAATTTGAGATCAGGTACTATTATTGTACTTATGTCTTTGTAACTCTGATGCTTATCACAGAGTCTGGCCCACAGTTGGCACTTAATAAATGCTTACTGATGGATTGATGCCATATCCCTGCTAATAGATTATGCAGTCTGAACTTCGTCAAAGGGTAGATAATTCCAAGCACCTGGTGCCATAGAGACATCCCCCTCCAAGATAGGACTAAGAAACAGTGTGTGCCCACTAAGCTATGTGCCCACCAAGACAATCTATGGCTAGACAATAACTCACACACAGTGCCTTGTACTTAATAAGCATTTATTAAAATATTGACCTAGTTAAGGAATATGTCCTTTGTATATTAATTTGCTAGATGGCACAGTGGATAGAGCATTGTTCCTAGAGTCAGGAAGACCTGAATTCAAATTTTGCCTCTGTTACTTACTGTGTGACTCTGGGCAAGTCACTTAATGTCTGCCTGCCTCCGTTTCCTCAAATGTGAAAAACTGGGGTTTTTTTTATAGGTAGGATCATAATAGCACCTACCTCCCAGGACTGTTGTGAGGATCAAATGAGATAATATTTGTAAAGCGCTTAGCACAGTGCCTGACATATGGTAGGCATTTAATAAATGCTTTTCTCCCTCCCCCTTACCTTCCCTTTTGTGATTCTGCATTTTTCCCCCTTCAGTTTTGTTTTTCCTTCAGTTTTCTAAGGAAAGTTTCTTTGGGAAAATTCCCACCTTGTCTTTGTGGAACTTAAGGGAAAAGGATATTTTATCCTCAGTTCTGAATAGTTAGAGACAACAGCATCTCCCATGAGGGCAGACATGGTTGTATGGAACAGATAGAGAAGGAAAAGATGAGGGGTAGGAGAACCAAGGAAGAGCTATGATTGTTGTTTCCTTGCCATCTGGGTATTTTTCTCTCAGCTCCTAATAGCTGTTGGTGGTGTTTGGAGACCTGCCTATGGCACTTGGAGATAGACTAAGAAACAGTATCTGAATTCATTTTCATGGAAGGGGTCTTGATGTCCAAGGTATCCATGGAATTGTGTCCAGGCTGGAGTCAAGATAATGTGGCTTCCTTCTAGTACTTGGCTAAGAGGTTAGACACTAGTGCCATTTGGCTATTCTAAAGGTCTAGCAGGGCACCAATTTGGAAATTTGTGGTGTCTAGGTTCTCAGATCTGATCTGCCTGGCATGATTCAGTTGGTCACCCCTTTATGGGGCTGTAGCATCTCCTTTCTTCCTACCTCTTGTCTAAAGAAGCTGGGAGGTAAGGATCTGATCAAGCTTGAGCTTGAGCCATGATGAAAGTTTAGATAATCTAGATCAGGGAAGTATCTGTGTTTGACTGTCCTACAGCTGTTCTACTAGTATCTGGAGAAGAAAGATCAACAGACTGGGCCATGACTCAGGGCATCAAGATTTGCTGAGTACTTTGAGCAAGTCTCTTCCGGAAATACTACCTTGAGCTGAAGGCTGGCACTCTGTCCTGTGGGAAGATGACCTCTGCTCCCCCGCCCAAGCAACACTGACTAAATAGGTTGTGCCTCAAGCCTTCCCACAAGTCTGTGGCAATGATAGCTTATGATTCAAGTTGGGTCTTTTCCAGAAGAAAACTAGGGAAAGGATGGGCAGTGTGGGGTTCAGTATAATATGGAAATTGTGAATATTGACAACTTTGTTTTTCTAGAAGGTGGAGCTGTATGATGACAGAATTGAGCATCCTATCTTATCTCTGGTAGATTTAGGATTAATCCTTCTGTGTGAAGGGTAGAACCTATCCAAGGGGGAAATTTCTCCATTAAATAACCTACCTGTGGTTCTTCAGGCATTACAAGCATTTACCAGTAGTTAGTTGCATTTTGATCCAAAGTCCTTTTCTGTTTGGATTCCAGATATACATAATATTGACTTTTGGGTAAATTTCTTTCTCTGAAAAACCACCTACCTACCTCATGACATAGAGTCACATAACTTCAGAGAATAAAGGGAACTTGGAGGTCAACAAATAACAATACCTCTCTGGAACTGCTCCTAGGGATATTCTTTTCTTCATGTGTTCTCTATTTTCTCTCTGCCCTTAGACTTTGCTCCCAGGCTCTTCCCTAATCCCAGCACTCCCGATTAAGATTCTAGATATCTTCTGTCCAGGTCTGCCTGTGCTTTGTTTATCAGCTCTTCTTACCAGCTCTGCCTCCAACCCAATACTGCTATTTTTCCCCCTTCCCTTTTTCCTGGTCTCTCTTATTCCTACCCGGCCCTGTCCCCAGCACACCTAGCCCAGCTCAAAGGTCCTTTAATCTGAGCAAGTCATATCTGAGCAAAACCATCACATCCTGATATAGTCAACCCCCATCCTGTTATTGGAAATGCTCAGTCTTCTCTTTTAGCACCAAAAATCCTGAAGACCTCACAATGACATTTTAGTAGAGGAATCAAATCACTTTGATGAAAGGGGACTTGATGTCACAAGGTATCTACAGAATTATATCCAGGCTGGAGTCAGGACAATGTGGCTTCCTTCTAGTACTTGGCTAAGAGGTTAGACACTAGTGCCATTTAGCTATTATAAAGGTCTAGAAGGGCACCAATTTGGAAATTTGTGGTCTCTAAGTTCTCAGATCTGATCTGCCTGAAATGATCCAGTTGGCCACCCCTTTATGGGGCTGTAGCATGTCCTTTCTCCCTTTTGAGATCAAGCTTGAGCCTGAGCCATGATGAAAGTTTAGATAACCTAGATCAGGGAAGTATCTGGGTCTAACTGTCCTACAGCTGTTCTACTAAGATCTGTGCTATCTACTGGAAGTCTCTCGTCTTAATCTGTGGGAGAGCGCAACAGCTGTGTGATTTAGGCCACCACCAACATACTCTAAATCATCAGTTATTGGGATATGACAGGACCTTAGCGATCCATTTACAGATAAGAAGACTTCTTTCTTAATGTTCCCGTGCACAAAGGGCACCAGTGTGGATCTGTACACGAGCTAGGTCTCCTGGGAGTAGTGTTAAGAGTGGGTGGAGGGGTTTAAATCCTGACTCCAAAACATGCTGTCTGAGCCCAGGCAAGTCACTTCTCAGTGCTCCCAGTCAACTCCCAAGACTGCAGATAGCAGAACAAATGTTGGGTCTGCACTGATGGAGGGAGTTAGTTTCCTCATAAACTCTCTAGATGGATGAAATCACAGATCTAATGGTGAAATAAAAAGAAAGAGGGTAGGTTGGATGTGAGGCCACTAATAGAAGCCAGAAGGCCTAAACCCCCTAGAAAGCTTCTCTTCCATGACCTTATTATTCTGAGAAACAGCAACAGAAAAGCAGAGATATAGAACTTATTTGGTCTTTATTTTCTCCAAAAATTGAGGAGAAAAAAAACAAACAACCAAAACACTTATAAAAGGAAACTCTCCCCATGCCTAGAGATGGGAAAATGTCTTTACAGCAGCAACACAAAGTGGCTCAGAGGAAGTATTCAAAGGGGAATCCAGATTTAGGGAGGAGGGTGCCCTGAGATCATTGACAAGGATTGGTTTTCCAACGAGAAGAAGGCTTGGCCATAGTCTCCTGCCAGTTTGAGAGGTATAACTCTAGGCCCTTTTCAATTCATCTAAGGCCAAGTAAAGAGTGTTTCTAAAATGGAAGACTAACTAGCTGGAACCAGGTATGATGAGTGGGGAAACCAATGTTAGCTCCCCTGGTACCCCTTCAATGGCTGCCATTGGTAAGCAGGGGCCTGTCTTTTAGGCCTAACCAAATAATCCACCGCGCTACTCACCACACCCTTTGGTGAGAAGATTATGTAAATGCAAATGTCTATCCAAATGAGCCAAGCTAGCAAGAGGACAGAGAGGACAAAGGTTCTCGGCCAGGTGATGGAGGTGGAATAGAGGAGGAGTGTGTCCACAAGCAGCGACTGATCCTTCCCATGTCAATGTGCCTTCTTCTTAGGGAATTGCTCCTGGCTGTTTGGGCTCAATTAGTCCCGGCTAGGGATATGAAGTCACCTTCTCTTCTGCCACCATGCATTCCCGCTAGATGCCCAGGAGCTCACAGCTGACATCCCACAGGCGCTTGGCTGTTTTGTTGTTTCGACCCTTTGGTGACACCCATGCTTTCTTGCAATCACTGGTTGAGAGAGGATGAGAGAGAAGTGTGGAGGTACAGCTTATGGTACCCAACCCAAACAAATGTCCAGTAATATTTCTATTTTCTATGTCTCTGGTGGACGCACTGTCTTGATCTTACTCCTTGCTTACCATTTGTGACAAGAATCAAGGAGCAAAAGATCAGGAACAAGCAAAACATAGCTATAGCACATCTAAAAAATATTCCATTTCCTGGTACCTATTAGCAAGCCGCAAGGCTGAGGAGCAAAAGTGAATACCCATAAAAGAACTTCATTCTGTGAACTATTCACACTTCCAATTTTTTTAGAGACTGACAGCATAATGCTCATCCCAACCCCAACCTGTATCCTAGCCACCAGCTCAACATCTCCCCTCCTTTTCACAGATTTACTACTAGAAGGAACCTCCAAGGTTACCTAATGTGGGAGATGATTAATTTAGACCCCTACTTTATTTCCAATTAGTATTAATAATTCAGTTGAGTTTGATTCCATAGGGGCAATGGCTATTACTGTTGTACTTGTCTACTGCTATACAGTTAGTCAGTCTAGTGAATCTAGTGAATCCAGTTGCTTAACCAATGCCTGATGAGTAAATGACCAAGCCCAGTGTGGCAGGGGGTGACTCAATGGCATGGAAAGTCCTCCAGCTACTTTTGAATTGTACCTCCACCTTTGTCATCAATTTGCTCCCTTTCCTAAAAGCCTTAATTTTATAGTGTTTGATTCCCAGGTGATACAGAGGACACAAAGTAAAACACAAGGTCTCATTGACTATATCTTGACCTTCCAGGAGAATCTTCAGCTCATGTGTGTGATAGCTTGGCTGGTAGAGGATATCCAAATATAGGCAAAGCTGACGGTCTTTCATTGACCTCATGTTGGGTGATAGATGGGGGAACAAATTCACAGGCAGCTCCAACTAGGCCAACAGGTCCTATGACTACTTGACCAAGGGGTGACCTAGTTGATTGATGACAAAGGTGGAGGTACAATTCAAAAATAGCTGGAGCTCTGCCTCAGTTTCTTTTATTGTAGATTGAACAATTTTGGACCCCACACTAATTCCCCTTCATTTTGCAGATGAGGAAACTGAGGTCCAGAAAGGACAAATGACTTGTCTTTGGTCACATAAGTAGTAGATGACTGAACTGGGATTTGAGCCCAGTTCCTCTGACATCCAGTCTTTCCACTTTCTTTCCATTGTGCCAAAGAGCTGTCACTTCTTCCCCAGAGTTTACAACCTTTATTTCCTCCATACAAACAGACAGTAAGGCTAACACCCACCTGAAATACCTGCCACTCTGAGACTCGATACCCTCAGCCAAAGCACAATGGAGGCTCGTCTGAGCTCCTTGTTGGGCTGACTTCAAGAAAGGGGTAAAAAGACGCCACAACAGACACAAGACGAATGAATGACGCACCAGTTCAGATTGGACAATGCCTGGGTGGACGGCATATGTGGTGACACCAGTCCCTGTGATACAAAGGACGGGGTTATACTGGAAGAGGATTCATGGAATAAGAGCCTATAGCACTACCACTGCAGTGGTACAATGATGAAAAAGAGACTTGATGCACATGAACGCATTGATGCAGGGTTTGATAGAAGCTAACTCCCGCCAGAGTATAGATTGATAAATAATCTCTCCCTTTCACCAGATAGAATCACAGACTCTGTCTTATAATTAATTAGAACCTAGGTGGTGCAGCGGATAGAGCGCTAGGCCTGGAGTCAGGTAGACCTGAGTTTAAATTCAGCTTCAGACACTTACTAGCTATGTGACCCTGGGTAAGTCAGTTAACCCTGTTTGCCTCAGTTTCCACAATGGGGATAATTATAGCACCTACTTTCCAGGATTGTTGTAAAGATCAAATGAGATAATATTTGAAAAGCCCTTAGCATAGTGCCTGATACATAGTAGGAAGTTAAATGCTTGCTCCCTTCCCCAAGACCTGCAAAAGTCAGAGCCAGAATTTTCTCAAATTTCAGAGAATCTTAGAATGTTAGAGTTGGAAGCAACTCCAAATAATATCCAGACCCTTCATTTTACAGATAGGGAAAGTAGACCCACAGAGTTTAATTGGCTTGTGGAAGTTCCTAGAGTTAGTAAGCGGTTAAGACAGAACTTGACTGCAGGTCTCCAGTACATTTTCCCAGGACTAAGGCTCTCCTACCTTACTCCTATTAGATTTGAAACGCTTTGAGAGCAAGGTCTTCTGCTTTTGTACTTGGAGTCAGGAAGACTTAGTGTTCCCCTGACACTTACTAGCTATGAAACTTTGGGAAAAATCACTTAACCTCTGAGTCTCAGTGTCTTCGTCTATAAAATAGAAATATTATGCCTGTAATACCTACATCACAAAATTGTTTTAAGGTTCCAATGAAATAATGTATGTAAAGTGTTTTCCAAACTTTGAAGCATTATCATTGTATAAATGTCAGGTTGTAGTAGTAGTAGTAGTTGTAGTAGTAGTAGTAGTAGTAGTAGTAGTAGATAGTAGCAGTATAGTAAAAATAGTAGTAGCAGTACTAGTAGTAGTAATAGAAGTAATAGAAGAAATAGTAATAGCAGTGATTGTAGGAGTACTACTAGGAGTAGTAATAGAAATAGTAGTAGTAGTAAAGTAGTGTTATTGTAGTAGTAGTAGTAGTAGTAGTAGTAGTAACCCTACTTATGCCCAGCAGTCAATACATATTCAAGGAAATGTTCTTGTCTGTTTTTTCTTGGGCATTGGGGGTGAGGTGAGGGTAACATGGGGAGGGTTGTTCTGGGAGAGAAGGGTAGCATAAAAACCTCTAACTTCATTGGAATGAGGACCTCCCATTGTGGAGGATCTTTCCTACTTTTTCTGAACCTTACTCCCACCATTTTTTTTTCTTAAACTTGAATTTGTGCCCTCCATTCCCATCTCTCAGCTCCAGGCTCACCTTTCAACCGATAAGCCAATTCCCGGGTAAAAAGCACGTTGGCCAGCTTACTCTGGATGTAAGCAAAGACCCTATTGTAGTACTTTTCCCCATCCAGGTTACGGAAGTAAATACTGCCAAAATGGTGAGCCACGGAAGATACATTCACCACACGGGATGGTGCTGACTCTTTCAGCCTCTCCAAGAGCAGGTGAGTCAGAAGGAAGTGGCCTATGAGCAGAACAGAAGGGTTAGAATGATGGAGACAGCAAGGAAGATAAAAGCAGCTATCTAATATGGAAAATAAAAAGAATGCTGGACATTGAGTCAGGAGAGAACCAGATTCAAATCCTGACTTGACATTTATCAGTTGTACAGTCTCCCTGCCTCAAGTCCCAGGGTTGGGCTGGAGCCAGCTGGAACCAGTTGTTAAATTTTCAGGGCCAGCACTTAAACCTCAGAAATCAGCAAATGTCACAAATCAGGGCTTGATTTATTATTTTGTGGATTGTCTAGATTTAAGAAAGTGATAGATAAAATGTTAATAATGCAAATTAAAGTTAAATGGATACATTTAAGCTGTGCATACATTTTGTTTTTGTTTTTTTTTTCCCAGAGAACTGGCTGTTAAACAATTATTTACCAGCATATCGCTGAGTAAAGTCTCTCTCTACTCTATGCTCCATAATAACAAGAATCATTTTTTGCCTTTATATATTCAGTGCCTAGCACAGTAGTTAGCATCTATTAGGCACTTAATAAATGCTTGTTTATTTATTTAATGATTGACCTTTGGTATGATCTTTCCAGCTTTATTATATATTACTACCTTGCATGCATCCTAAGGTCCCATCAAAGTGGCCTTCTTACTCTTTCTCATATATAGTACTCTGTTTTCCATCTCCATGCCTTTGCACTGGCTGTATCCTATGCCTGGCATGCACCCCCTCCTCACTACCACCTCTTAGAATCTCTAGTCTCCTTCAAGTTCAACTGTCACCTTCTACATGAAGATTTTATTGATTCCCACCCCTGTCCACCCTCCCACCCCCAGCTGCTAATGCCTTTATATCTATTTTGTATATAATTATACATGTATATATTGTTTCCTCCAATAGAATATAAGCTCTTGATGGCAGGAACTGTTTCACTTTTATCTGTGTATCTCAAGCACTTAACACTGACCCATAGGTGACAAACAGTAAGTACTTAATAAATGTTTGTTGATTGATTAATTGGTTCAAGTCACTTTGAACTGAGCCCAAGTTTCCTCATCTGTAAAATGGGGATGATACTACTCTCAATACCTACTTCATAGGGTTATTGTGAAGAAGGCCTTCTGCAAACTTTAAAATGCTATACAAATGTTGTGCTACCTCTGCTCCATTGTTAAAGGATGAGATCAGAAAATGAGTCCATAAGAGAATTTTTACCATGAGGGAGTCAGTCTTTTCCCTTTTCCTCAAACCAATGGACAAGGGTAAGGCCAGGCAATTTTTTCACTTATCCTGTCCCTTTCTATAATAACCTCTTGATAATTCCATCTTCTGCCCAATCAGAGAACACCAACAGCCTTTGTCTCTCTCTTTCTGGCCATGATTACATATACGTGGACCCAAGCCGTAGACAAGAAGGATAAAAGAGGGCAGAAGGCACATGGGCCTTGCAGGACTAAAGAATTCTAGACCGAGGGTTGGAAGTAATCTGTGAGGCCATCCAGTTCAATTCTCTCATTTTACAGACAAGGAAACAGGCCCAGAGTTTAGGTGACTTGCCTAAGTCCATAGCAGGTTGTTGTTCAGTCACGTCCAACTCTTTGTGACCCCATTTGGGGTTTTCTTGGCAGAAATACTGAAATGATTTGTATTTCCTTCTCCAAGTCATTTGACAGATGAGGAAACTGATGCAAACAGGGATACATGATTTGCCCAGGGTCACACAGCTAGTAATTTTCTGAGGCCAGATTTGAACTCAGTAAGATGAGTCTTCCTGACTTCAGGTCTGGTGCTCTATCCACTGAGCAATCTAGCTGCCCCATTAAATAGCAGGACTAGGAGTCCACTTCTGGGAGCCAGGATGGCGAGTAAGAAGTAAGTCGTTCTCACCCTCCCTTATTGACCTCTGAAAGCCCAGAAAATATCACCTTAGGAAAAAGGGAAATATGAACTGGTTTCCAGCCCAAAAAGCCTTCTTGGAAGAGCTCAAGAAGGATTTTAAAAGTCAAATAAGAGAAATAGAAGAAAAGTTGGGAAAAGAAATGAGAGGTATACAAGAGAGAATCAACAGCTTGGAAAAGAAAGGACAAAAAGTAACTGTAGAAAACAAATCCTTAAAAAAACAATTGGAATGAAAAAAAGTACACAAATAGCAGGACTGGGATTTCAACCTAAGGGCTTTCCCTCTGAATCCAACACTCTTTCCAAGAGCTCCCATGCTGCCTAAGCACAACAGCCTTGGCCTCTCTTCCTGCCTGGTTTTTCAACCTGTGAGGCTGCCCAACATTCTCAAGCCTTGCCTGTCTCTCTGGATTTGACTTACAGCCCGCTTTACCTCTAGCCTGATCCTTTTAGCCATACCTGAGTTCCCAGGCCTGACTTTGCTCAATATGTTCTGCTCTAATGCCAACCCACACTAGACTGACACTATTCACCCCAGTATCTTCTGAAAATTCTGATTTATGTGGGAAAAAATCCTTTCTTAGAAAAAGGTCAGGAAAGAGCCATGAACCGGCATTAATCAATTTGCTTGATAGCAGTTTGTCCGATTTATTGTGACCCTAATTCAATCTGCCATAGCCCTATAGCCCTTTCCTTGCCACAAAGCTATTGAGAATTCATAGAGCTGGTTTTAGGGCATCCCCATATGCAGAACAAGGAGAGGTATGCTGAGAGCCTTAAAGGGTTCACAAGTCGGGCTGAGGGCTCATAGATGCTTATAACAGGAGCTACTCTGGGGCCATGAAGGATAGCCACAATATCCTTCTAACTCTGGTAATTAATTGGTGGAACAGACATCTTATGAAGTTGACTCCTGAGTATTTATGTTGAATATGGAGCAGTTTATTGGATGAGTACCAAAAATGAGAGTAGAATACTAGTGTGAGGATGAGGTAAAGAGAGAATAATTTAGAGAATGACATGAATGTGTGGAAAGTACATGCATATGTGAAAGTATTCACATGTAGATCCCTGGGCAGTCTAAAGGCGATTTGTCTGGGTGTAAATCTCCAGTGGGTTCAGGTTTGTCCTAAGGATGAATTTTGATTTGTAGGAGCATGGGAAGAGTGAGAATCACTCGCAGCTTGTGTGTTCAATATGTAAAACTGAGTGCACATTAGTGCTAATACCAGGAGTGTGGAACCTGCGGCCTCGAGGCCACATGTGGCCCTCTAAGTCCTCAAGTGCAGCCCTTTGACTAAATCCAACTTCACGGAACAAATCCCCTTAATAAAAGGATTTGTTCTGTAAAACTTGGACTCAGTGAAAAGGCTGCACCCAAGGACCTAGAAGGCCACATATGGCCTAGAGGCCGCAAGTTCCCCACCCCTGGTTAATACCTTCCCATAGCACAATCCTAGCATTTGGGGAAAAGAGCTCTGCAAGATGATACAGCTGGATGTCATGGTTCTGAGCCCTTAGTATTATCCATACAGGAGAAGAGAATACCGTGGAAGTATGAGTGTGGGCTAGGGGTCCCAGGCATAACTGGCCCATGCTTTAGGTACACTGGGCCAAAGGGAGGTGACATAAATGGCCTCATTTCTCTGGATGTGAGCTTGAGAACAGGAAGAGCATGAAGGGGTAAGCATTCACCATGGACACACTACTTACCCAAGTGGTTAACTCCAAAGTGAGTCTCAAAGCCATCTGCTGTCTTGGAGTAGGGACACATCATCACTCCTGCATTGTTAATTAGTATGTGGAGCTGCTTTTCTTCTGACAAAACACAACAAAAGCAGAATGAGCCATGAGTAAGGGGGACCAATACCAGCCTGCCACAATCCTAACTATTAAGACACCTGCCCTGTGCCTTTATTCATGACTACACAATGTTGGTTCCACAAAGGATCCACTCAATCCAATCCAATCTAATCCAATAAACATTAAGCATCTGCTATGTGCCAGGCACTGTGCTAACTGCTGGATATGAAATTAATAAAAAGAAAGACAGTCCCTGCCCCCAAGGAGCTTACCATCTAATTGAAGGAGACAACACACAATAGGAAGCATGAAAGTGTGCTCATTGACAGAGTTACAAACATTGTATATAACCTTCCCCTTCAGCAACCATCATCATCATCATCTAGGGCCCTTTATCTAGAATCGTCCTCCCCCACTTAAGCCTTGCTCATGAACCTTTCTGAATAGCAGCTAAAAGCTGGTTCTCCATCTCCCATGATCCCAAAGTACAGTGCCCATTGATATGCCCCACTTAGTGTACCTACGGTCACAAAATGTTGTTAGCTCACTGACCAGCAAACGATAAAAGACAATGTAGGGACTCTGCAACACTGGTTCCACACCTTGATGTTATAGTTCAAGCCCAGGCAAAGAGCCTAGCATTTTCCCATATTCCCATCGCTGAGGCTAAAGGAAAATAAGGGGCCCCACCCAGTTTGTCTGCCTGCCCTTTTCCTGCCTCCCTATCCAGTCCTGCAGGTTCTAATAGCAGAACCAGTTGGGTGGGGACTGAGATGGTGCTGATGCAAAAGGAAGAACTCTGGGTGGAGGAGTCACTCCTACAACCTGTATTCTTTCTTCTCTAGCTTATGGCTTGGGGTTTAAGGACTACATTTTTTTCTTAAACATCATGCCTTAAACCCAAATCACTCTCATTGATTACCCAACAATAGGTCCCAAGCCTCACTTGGTCATTGTTTGGGCCCTGATTGGCTTAGAGTGAGTATAAATAGTAATTGTTTCTATTTTGGCCAGAAACTCTGGTTTGTTTTTTTTTTAAACTAGGTAAAAGAGGCCATTCTTTGTCTCATTTCTTACCTAGCCATAATCACTGAATGGGCATTGCCTCAGACAAACCAAGACCTGGGAAAGACCTTAGCTTAAAAAGGCCAAGGACTCTCATTACATTCCAGGTCATCACCAATTGTCCTAATCTATGTCTGGCCACTGGACCCAGATGGCTCTGGAGGAGAGAGTGAGGCTGGTGACTTTGTACAACCCTCCCTCACTTAAATCCGATTCACTTGCAAGTCATGGCATCACCTTCCTGATACCATGGTCCTCCTCAAGAACAAAGGACAAACAACAACCTTGCTCCCCCATCACCTGCAAGGAATCCCTTGGCAAAGGCTCGGATTGACTTGGTGTCAGACAAGTCCAGCTTCCGAACAAACACCTGCTGGTTCTTTGTTGCAGCCCGGATCTCACTGGCTGCCGATTCCCCCTTTAGTATATCCCGGCAGGCAATATATACTCTGGCTCCTGGGCAAAAGAAAGAGGAAAGAATCACTTAATTTTCATCTCTGGGGATAAATGCTTCTGGATGAGTTAGGAGATGGCTAATGAGGAGGTATCCAGAGCTGAGTACTCTCATAGGGGATAAGTGGGCTAAGTTCTTCAACATAATGGTGACAATTTTATCCTCTTAGGGTTTTCAGGAACCTGTGCACTCAGATCTGTTAACACAAACATGATTCCAGGCTGTGTTTACTCCTTTGTACACTGCATTAATGGGAAGGAGAGGAGAAATACATAGGTGTCGAATGTATGCTTGCAGCTTTTCTGGTAAAAGATAGTAAAATTATACAGATATACCAGTAATTATTCCTGTCACACTGTGAGAAGGGGCAATAGGGAAAGCAGGTTTACAGAGGGCCACAAAACAAGTCAGTGGTCCTGCTCAATTTAAACCTCCCAGTTCTCAATTATTACAGCAGAATCACAGAATTTTATTCCTGGAAAAGACTTTGAAGATCAACTAGACTGGAGATTCCCATTAAGTTGTCCCCCATCTTCAAGGGTTTTCAACAATAGTCTAAGGCAGAGGTGTCAAACTTAAACAGAAACTAGGGCCACTAAATTATAAGTGAGGATCCCTGAAAAACACATATTGACTTAGATATTAACTTACATATCAACATTATCTATGTTCTCTTGCATTTTTATTTATTTTATTAAATATTTCCTAATTATATTTCCCAATTACAGCCTCACTCATGATCCTGGCTACAATGTGACTCAAGTTCCATGTTTTTTTGTTTTTTTTTTTAATAATCTGTCTTTTTTGTTTGTTTGTTTGGTGAGGCAATCAGGATTAAGTGACTTGCCCAAGGTCACACAGCTAGGAAGTGTCAAGTGTTAGGGGCTGGATTTGAATTCAGGTCCTCTTGACTCCAGGACCGGTGCTCTATCCACCGTGCCACCTAGCCACCCCTGGATCCCATGTTTGATACCTTTAGTCTATGAAATTTGAGTAAAACTTATTTAATGGTACCATAAAACAGTAGATAATTGTAAAGAATGTTATGAGTAGTAGCATATTAACTCACCCTGGAGTTTCACAACACATTTTTTTTTGGTTGAAAGGGGCTTACAGAACAAAAAATGTTGAGACTCACAGACTTAGTCCAACCCCTCTATCTTTCACATGAGGAAACCTATTCAATGAGTTCTTGAACTCCTAGCCACAGGCCTCCAAAACAGGAGCAGCTAACAGCAAAGAAAGGTGAAGGGTGACAAAGTGGGGGACAGCAACAGGAAAAAAGACAAAAACTGAGAGAGCATGGACTTGCCTCTACGAGCAAGATCTTTGGCTGTCTCCTTTCCAATACCCGTATTGGCTCCAGTGACCACAGCTACCTTTTCAGGAAGCTGCGCAGTTGATGTACAAACTCCACCAGCAAAATGCTTCCTATAGATACAAAAAGAAAGATTATTAAAACTCATTTTCTTTTCCAGGTCCTATATGACTTGCATAAGAAATCACTATAGATTTCGTCCATCCTTTCTCTATACAATCAGCATGACACAGAAAACATGCTCCTTAACCTTAATTGCTCGCCTGACATCAACAGATTGCTTTTGGCTCAGCGAGGCAATCCCCTGGAATTCCCTGCTAGAAGGTGATGTATGCCTATGAACAAGGGATAATCATCTGGGCAAAGAGGATGAGGGCTTTGTTTGATTTGTTTTGTTTGTATTTTTTCCTTTGTTATTGTTCCTTATGCTTATACTGATTGATATTTAAAATAAAATGTACTAAAAAGTTTTTTAGCTAAATCAGAAGAAAGTTCCCTTGCCAGGAGAAGAGGCAAGTCCATGAGGTAGCAAAGGATGTAGAATCACAGGAACTTAAGAGTTAGAAGTGATTTTAAAGGACACTTGGCCAGATCTATTGAGCAGGAATCCCCTCTGTAACATCCCTGAGATATTTATGGTTTTGTCCTTTAAAAGTAGGTTCCCTACTTTATCAATACCCTATAAATAATACACATCACATCAAGTATAATATGCTTAATAAGCCTTAGTCAAATAAACTAATTTGCCCAGGACCAATGGACAAATTCTGAGCAGTACAATCAGTGGGTCAGACTTCGGCCATCCTCTATAGGAATACTCAGCTCTGGCCACCTCTCTACTTCTCCACGGGTCTAGGAAGTCAGCCATCTGAGGTACAATGCATAGAGGAACAACAAGGCCCTAAAGGGATGCTTTAGCTTCAAAATGGGATGTGGATGGTCCTTCTCTTTAGACTTTTCGATTATTGACAATCCCCAGATTTTCCCTTAAGAACAAGCAGTCCCTAACATCTACGAAAGTCTAACCACAACAGAGAAATCACAAAACTGAATGAGAAACTAGGTCAGTTGAGATATGGGAGTTTCAAAGAAAACAAGAGTTTATTCATTTCTTTCCCAGAATTCCCCTAAGCATTCATTAATTAATCCCTCAGCAATCATGACCCATGTCATTCAACAGTGCCATCTGGACGACGGATGCTTAGTAGACAGGGAGGTATGCATGCATTAAAAGTAATCAATACAGTTAAGATTCCAACAGCAAGTTATCTCCTAAGGTCCTTCACTCTTCCTACCAGTCCCTAAAGGATTCAAAATCACCCATCCTCCACTTGCATGATGCACTTTGCAAATTGGCTTGACCTCCTTTCTCCTCTTTCAGGGTGGTATCTGTAACTACCGCCTGCCTGTAGTTCCTACTCCCACTCCCATCTCCCAGTCCGCCTCCATCACTTTTTCCTCTCTCAACAGAAGTGGTCCCTGGTTCAGGAGTAAGGAAAGATTTTTAGTGAGCCAATGAATGAACACAGACCTGATGTAGGGAACTGCCATGAACAGGAAGGAAAGGAAAGAAGGGAGCAGCACCAAGATGCCTATCATCTTCCCAACCTGCTGCTCCTGCTGTTGTAACTCTCACTTCTCTCAGGCTCCTGGCCGTGTGCTTTCTCTGCTCCTCCCAGCAGACTGGATCTGAGCTCAGAATCGGATTTAAATTTGTGAGCTGTGAGAGCATGGCCTGCTGGGAGATGTAGTCCAGTTCCTAACTGTTGAATTGTGACTGGGAGGAAGGGTTAAAACTTTCAACTTGTTAGGGAAGGGAATGTGGGGAAACTGGAGAAACTTCTCTGCATCTCACTCATCCCATCACATTTACTAAGATATGACGGCTCCTTTTTTTTTTTTTTTTTTTTTTACTCTTCTCTCTGGGTCTTGTATTGAAAGGTAACAAAAAAAAACTTCAACAATAGATTGATTGCTAATATTTATATAGCACTTACTTTGTGCCAGGTACTGTGCTAAGCACTATTATCTCAATTATTATCTCATTTGATCCTCACAACAACCCTAGGAGGAAGGAACTATCATTATCCCCATTTTATAGATGAAGAAACTGAGGCAAGCAGAAGTTAAGTGACTTGCCTAGGGTCACACAGTTAGTATGTGTCTGAGGCCGGATTTGAACTCAGGTTTTCCTGACTGCAGGTCCGGTGCTCTATCCACTGCACCATCTGATAAATAGACAAAACATTTATTAAGTCTTTACTATGTTCCAGGCACTGTGCTAGTCATTGGGAATACAAATACAAGCAAAAATCGAGTCCCTCTCCTCAAGGAGCTTACATTCTAATAGGAGAAAGATGACATAAAAGGGGATGTTATTTGAAATACAATAGAATGAAAATAGTACTAAATGTATACATTATTTCTTCCTTATAGAATCTTAGAGCTGGAAGGGACTGTGGGGTTTCCTGTTCCACCTAGTCTGGGAACAGAAATCTCTTCTACCTTATTTGAATAGTGACTGCTTCATCTTCTGCATGTCTTCCTAAGAGTGTTATGTGGGGAAATCAGAAGAAATGAGTAATAATAATAATAATACCTCATATTTTATAGCACTTTTCCTTCCATCTCTGTGCCTGGGCTTCACTTACTGGTCAATTCTATTTTAGAGAATGACCAAGTTCTTTCAATGATGGCCTCCTATATAGGGTCTCCTTTGATTCCAAGGTTGCTATGTGAACTTTTTCCCCTTAATAGAATGTAAGCTTTTTTTAAAAAATAGTATTTTTCCCAATTACATGCCAAGACAGTTTTTAGCATTCATTTTTACAAGATTTTGAGTTCCAAAATTTTTCTCCCTCCCTTCTTCCCTTCCCCTCTTCCCAGAAAGGTAGGCAATTTGATATAGGTTATATGTGTGCTATCATGTAAAACATATTTCCATGTTAGTCACAATTATGAAAGAAGAAACAGATCAAAAGGAAGAAAAACATGAAAAAGAATAAAGTTAGTGAAGAAAATATATTTCGATCTGCATTCAGAGTCCATCAGTTCTTTATCTGGATGTGGATGGCATTTTTCTTTGAGAGTCCTTTGTATTTGTCCTGGATCATTGTATTGCTGAGAACAGCTAAGTCATTCACACCCGACTATCACACAGTGTTGCTGATACTGTGTACAATGTTTTCTGATTCTGCTCATTTCACTTTGCATCGGTTTGTACAAGTCTTTCCAGGTTTTTCTGAAATCTGCCTGTTCATCATGTCTTATCACACAATAGTATTCCAATATATTCGTTTACTATAGCTTGTTCAGCCATTCCCCAATTAATGGGCATCCCGTCAATTTCCAGTATTTCGCTACCACGAAAAGGGCTGCTATAAATATTTTTGCATATGTGGGTCCTTCTCTCTTTTTTACAGAATGTAAACTTTTTAACAGCAGAGACTGTTTCCATTTTGTCTTTGCATCCAAAGTATTTAGTATAGTGCCTAATATATAACAGGCACTTAACCAATGATGAATGAATGAATGTATAATTCAAAGAAATAATACCATAGGATTTAGACCTAGAAGGAACCTAATAATTTAGTGCCTCCCTTCATTTTATAGTTGAGGAAACTAAGGTATACAAGCACTTACTCTCATTTTACCAATGAAGAAATTGAGGCTCAGAGAGGGTGACTTGGTCAAGGTCACACAGGTAGTCAATGGCAGAGCTTGGTCTTGAGTATGGGTCATCTGGCTCTTGGTGAATTTTCCTAAAGGGTGCATTTTTCCTCTATACCACACTAGCTAATGTTGACATTCCCTTTTTGTGGAAGGAGGGAAGCAAAAAAAAAAAAAAAGCTAACAAACTCCTTGTCAGCTAAGAGAAATAACATTTTTAGAGTTACCTGCCCACTCTGTCTCCTCCAACCAGAAATGATGGTGGTAGGTGAAGTGAAAAAAGTGCATTAAATAAGTGAAGAAAGGAGCCAATAAGAAAGCAGTGGGGTTAGGAAGAATAGAGGGGAGAATTCACACAGAGTGAGATGTGCCAAAGGTCAGAGGGGCCACCGCCATAGTTCTGCTGCACCCCAGCAGAGCTAAGGCAGTCACACGGGTCTAAAGGGATGAGGAAGGAGGTACCTGTCACCGTGGGTGATATGATGTCCCTATACTAAAATCTACAGTGGCTTCTGATTATTTTTTATATTGAATCCCGACTCCTCTGATCATGATTCAGTGGAACACGTTTCATCAAGGCACAGGAAAGTCCAAGAGAAACACATTCCTTTCATGTAGTATCATAGGGATAATAGGTGAAAGGGATCAAAAACATCCTAGCCATCTAGTGTTTAGATTATGTGAGCAGGGTCTAAAGAGTACACATAGGGGCAGCAAGGTGGTGCAGTGGACAGAGCACCGGCCCTGAAGTCAGGAGGACCTGAGTTCAAATCTGGCCTCAGATCAAACACTTGGCACTTACTAGCTGTGTGACCCTGGGCAAGTCACTTAACCCCGATTGTCTAAAAACTTAAAAAAAAAAAAGAAGTAAAGAGGAAACATAGAAATAACTTGACAAAATAGTTATTAAACATGATCTTCGTAACTCAAAGTACCCTATTGGTTTTGTAGAGTTCTTTTTTCCAAGTGAGAAAAATATGATGTTAAAAGAAAAATGTTTCTCAACCCAGTATTGGGACATTCTCATATTAATATTATCACATAAGAAAGACAATCGTTGTTGCTTTCATCATTACCAAAAAGCACGTGCCTACTTATTCATAGTATTGTGCTAGACCCTAAAGACCCCTGAACAAATCCCAGCCTCCGCAGTAGCTTACAATAAAAGTCAGACAATACTAAGGCAAAGGGCAAGAATGATTTCACATTGCCCCCCTTGTTCCACCACCCTCCCACGCCAACCCCATCGCTATATTCCAAACAAACTAACCTGCTTTATGTACCCTGTTGCCACAGCACCAATAAATCAATACTTTCCATGATGTTTGGCTTCTGTCATCCTATAATCCCTACTCACAATATACTTGTTACTTAGAATTTTTGTAACTTCTGAACCAGTCTTCCTGTGAGGACATAAATGGATACTGCTTGATAGAGAATACACACACCCACACCTACATATATGGACTATATAAATATATGTGTGTGTGTGTATGTGTATATATGCATACCTACATACCTACATATATACATATACATATATATATATATCTATATCTATAATGAAATTGGTAAGTAGAAGCCTTTTCTCCTTAATATTAGAATCCTGAAGAAGTCCTCCTCCCTCATTCCCATCTAAGTCTGCTTCATATATAGAATCCAATGAGAAAACTATAACTTCCTAAAGCAAAGGTTCCATTGTTCTTCTTTGAGCAATTAACCTCAATGCAATTGCCCTTGGCATTGATCAAACTAGTTAGAAACAACAAAGAACACTTAGATAATAATATTGTTTCCCACTTACACATGAAGTTTATGTCAATTTCACTATTTGTTGTACATGTTGGAAAAATCTCTCTGTGTTTCCAAAATTGCAACAATATTCAGCTCAAGAGAAGCAGTTCTCTTAGCACACAGATTCTTTTTTTTTTTTATGATTTTCCTTTTTTTTTTATTATGTACTTGCCAGACATCAACAGACCCAATCATTTCCACATACAAAGAAAAGCAGAAAAGAAGAATTATATATGAAACTATAAATCTCTATCATATACAGATTATTTTAAGTATATAATAAATTTAACACAATAATTCTGATAGTCTCACTTTTAATAACAATTAATAATAGAAAATATACAAAAATAATGTTATTTTAATTAATAATATACTATAATAATTAATAATAATAGCTAGGATTTATATAGCACTTTGAGGTTTGCAAAGTACTTTTTACATATATTACTTCATTTGATCGTCATGTCCTAATAACATACTGGTCCAGTCTACTCATTTCACAGATGAGGAAATTGAGGCTAGGAGCAATTAAGTGACTTGCTCGGGATCATACAGCTAATTAAGTGTCTGAAGGTCTTTCTAACTCCAAGTCATGCACTGTATCCAAATTCGCCACCTTAACCGTGTTCCTGCTTTTGTTTGTCTCTTTTCTGAATTTCTTTCTGCCCTCTCTTTGTCCTTTTTAATTGTTTCACAGATGCTCTTTTCTTTCTTTTCTTCTTCTTCTTCATTTGCATCACTATAGCTATTCTCCCTTCCATAATTCTTAGCAGTCCCTACCCACCTTGTAAGAGCCAAGCAAAACAAACCCACACAATGGCTGTGTCTGAAGTTTCATGCTGTATTCATACTGAATGACCTTTAGTCATTCACCTCTCTGTGAAGAGATAGAAAACATGATTTGTCATTGTTCTTTGGGACCCTGGGTTCTTAAGTCTTTCAAGTTTGTATTCTTTCATAAGATTGTAGTTAGTTACTATACAGTTAGTTTTACTGGTTGTACTTACTTCTGCATCAGTTCATACAAGTCTTTCCAGACATCTTTGAATCCTACTCTTTTCCTGTCCTAGTCCCTTATATCTTTGTTCATAATTTGCTCATCTTTTTCTCCATTCCTCAGTTGAAGAGTATCCCCTTAGGAAGCTCCTTGCCAGTAGGAGTTGTTTCATTCATTGTATTTGCATACCCAGTACCTAACACAATGCCCAGTACATAGTAGGAGCTTAATAAATGCTTGTGGAATGATTATTGATTAGCTTTTTTCTAGTTCTTTACTACGCAGTTTAATGACTTGGAAAGTACCTCCAAATTGCTTCCCAGAATCACAGCTTCATCAATACCAGCAAGAACTTTCTTTTCTGTGTTTCCAGTAGCGGTGGAGTAGCATCTACAAGAGCAGTTGGCAGACTGAATCTCACCAGGGTTGCTTCCCAGGATAGAGACTACATTAATATCTCCAAGGCTCTTAGGTTCAGGGTCCTGAGCTATATCCATCAGAGTCAGAAGGATAAAGTGGTCAAGGTGGTGGTGGTGGTTTGAACTGTCTGGTACATGCTATCTCCTGTCTCTCCCTCAGGGTGCCTTGCTGCTTCAGCTAGGCTGTCTTGTCTCCCCTATGAAGGACGATTGGTTAGCATTTGGTGGGAATGTCTGGCCCCTTTTCCTTAAAAGTTGCTTTGCTAGATGATGGTTGTGAGGGCTTTGCTAAAAGGACTGGAAGTCTGGGGGAACACTGCCATTCTCAGGGATCCTGTGTTTATCCGCTTGTTGGTGGTATCTGATCAGATTTGGTGGTGGTGGTAGCAATGAGGTGGCCCCCCTTTCCACCATGATTTATCCCCTCAACGATGGCTGCATGGGCTGGGCTAGAAGCCTGGGGGACACTGCTATTCCCAACACTCTGGGGTTCAAAGTCCTGGCTATGTTCAGTTTTTCACTATGTACTGGCTGCTTCCCTCTTGACTATAAATACTCTCATATCTTGCCCATCCTTAAAAACTCTCAATCCTACAATCCCCTCTAATTTTGTTGTATTTCTCTTCTCTTCTTCATGTCTAAACTCTATGAAAAAACTATCTATAAATCATGCCTCTACTTCTATTCTAACTCTCCTCTAAATCCTCTGCAATCTGGCTTCTAATTTCATCATTAAACTGAAACTCATGTCCAAAGCAAACAACGATTTCTTAATTGCCGGATCTAATGACCTCTTATTACTTTTCGTTCTTCTTGACCTCTCTGCAGCCTGTGATATTGTTGATCATTCTCTTTTCCTGGATATCTCTCCTCTCTAGGTTTTCATGAAACTGCTCTTAGCCTGTTTCTCCTGTTGAGTGTCTGACCATTCCTCAGTCTCCTTTCTGGGTCTTCCTCCAGGCCACCCATTAAAAGGGGGCCCTCTTCTCACTTTATACCATCTTGTTTGCTCATACAAGAGCAACTCTTAGGTTCTCTTATTAAGAGAGCTCATACAAGGCTCTCTTAGGTTCAATTATTATCTCTATGTAGATCATTCTTAGATGTATTTATCCAGCCCTAGACTTTGTCCTGAGAGATCTGTGATGTTTCACATCATAAACTGTCTATTAGACACCTTGAAGTGGATATCCCATAGCATCTCAGACTCAACATGTCCAAACAAACTCATTACCTTTCCCTCCAAAACCTTCCTCTTCGCAGCTTCCCTTTTATGTCAAGGGCACTACTATCCTCCCTGTCATCCTCAGTTTCTCACTTGTTATCTGTCATCTCATTTCCACCTCCACAAAATTTCTCTTATATGTCCTCTTCTCTCCACTCACACAGCCAACACCTGGTGTAGGTGGCCCATCACCTTATATGTGGGCTATTACAGTGAGTTTCTTTTCCTCAAGTCTCTCCTTACTCCAGTCCATCCTCCATTCACCTGCCAAAGTGGTCTTCCTAAAGCGTTGTTTTGACCATGCCATTTTCCTATTCAATAAAATCCAGTAGCTACCTATTACCTTGATGATAAAATATAAAATCCTGTTTATCTTTCAAAGCCCTTCACAAATCCGGCCTCAGATCACACACTTGACATGTACTAGCTATGTGACCCCGGGCAAGTCCCTTAACCTCGATTGCTTCACCCCACTCTGTCCTCCCCAAATATGTGTACTTTATGCTTGGAACTCTTTGTCTACTCACCTCTGCCTCTTGACTTCCTTTAGGATTCAGATCAAATCTCACTGAATGAGGCCATTCTTGATCTCTTCTGACCCCTTCCCCCTACCATCTACCCTCTGAGATTACCTCCCATTGATACTGTTTTTGTTCATTCATTTCAGTTGTGTTCGACTCTTCATGACCCCATTTGGAATTTTCTTGGCAAAGACACTGGAGTAGTTTGCCATTTCCTTCTCCAGCTCATTTTGCAGATGAGGAAACTGAGGCAAACAGGGTGAAGTGATTTGCCCAAAGTCACACAGTTAATAAGTGTCTGAGTCCAGATCTGAGCTTAGATCTTCCTGACTACAGGACTGGCACTCTATCCATTGTGCCACCTAGCTGCCCCTGTTTACACTGTATATGTCTTAGATAAAATAATTGTTTGCACATTGTCTCCTTTTTTTATAATGTGAGTACCTTGAGAGCAGGGACCTTGCTTTTGTCTTTTTTCAAATCCCCAGAACTTAGCAGACTGCCTAGCACATTGTCATCCATAAATAACTGAGGCAGAGATGGTTGGTTCAATGAAACAAGATTCACATATACTTGCTGGCATATTATGGTAGAAGTCCCAAACTCTCAGTTCTACTGCCACTAGTTTATAACCCATATCTTTGGGTGTGACACGTAAGATTTTATTGTAGAATAAAAGATGAATTTTACTATAGAAAATAAAGGGGTTTGCATAAGAAAATTGATGTATCCAAAATAAAAAGAAACAGATTTTGAAAATAACTTTTGATGCAAATATAGCTGATAAAATTGACGTCAAGAATCTGTAAAAAAAAATTAAACAAATTTATAAAAGTAATACTCATTCTCTAATAGATCAAAGGATACATATATCATAATAGGTCAAAAGATACATATATCAATAGTTCAATGCATTTGACCTCAAAGATTCTTCCAGTAGTGGGTACAGACTGCTACCTATCCAAACATTCTTATTCTATGTGACTTGCTAATTGTTGTTACTGTCCAGTCATTTTTTTAGCCATGTCTGACTCTTTGTGACCCCATTTGGGATTTTCTTGGCAAAGATACTGGAGTGGTTTGCAATTTCCTTCTCCAGCTCATTTTACAGGTGAGGAAACTGAGGCAAACAGGGTGAAGTGACTTGCCCAGGGTCACACAGCTACTAAGTATCTAAGGCTGGATTTGAACTCAGGCCTTTCTGACTCCAGGCCTGGAGCCTAGCTACTGCAAGGTACCAACATACACAGATCAGAAGTCCATCAAGTTGGAAAGACAATCAAAATGTTAAAATTCAATTGTTGAAAGGGTTGTAGCAAAACAGGGCAGCTATTACATTGGTGAGGGGACATGTGAATCAGTACATTTCACTGAAAAATCTGAAAATTTAAAAAAAATTTTTTTGGTCTAGATCTTAGATTTCATTTTTTTTTAAATGGAGTTCCTAGTAAGGAAACTGTCTCTACCAGGCAAGGGTTCTGCAAATTACAGTTTAGAGAGCTGCTGGGGCACCAGGAAGTTAAATGACTTGCCCAAGGTCACAGAGCCAGTATATGTCACAAGCAGGACTTGAAACTGGGTACCCCTATGGTATGCCTAATTTTTATCCACAACACCACAATGCTGCTCTCATTTATAGATTGTCCCAAAAGTCTTAGTGTAGTTTTAAGGTTTAATAACTTCAGAGATATAAATCCTACAAACTTAGAAAGAAATCATTTGAAAGGCGAATTATTCATTTATTTCAATTACACATTTATTTTGGGGGATTTTGAATAAAGAATTTTTAATTATAATTTGAACACAGGGCACTCTTCCATTCTGTGTTATATGTGCAAGTTTCTAGATGATACTTTCTTAGGGAAGCGGAAGAGATACTCTTGCTTACCTCGGTCACTTGATCTATTTCCATTAGACATTTTCTTCTGGGGTAACATCAAAATTATAGACGCATCAAAACCTCATTCTTTGGAAGATCTTACGGTTTAGATTTGTTAGGATCTCCATGCAAGACCACCCCTCTCTTTTTACTCCTCTCTTTTCACTATTAGGAGACACCCTGTTTCCAGAGCTAAGACCCATCAAGCAAGCTGTGCCCTGAACGTGGCACCACAGCAATGCTTTGTGCTCACCCTCTGGATGAACTCAGCCGCAGCAAAATCCCAGAACTGTTTCGCAGTAGCACCAGGTGTCCCTGAGCTTAGATAAACACCTGCCGGAGCCATGTTCCAGTCATGAAGTACTGCTATGGATCAAACTTTTCTCATTGTTGCTGTTAGCCCTCGTTGTCAGGGCTAAAGCTCAGTACACAGCCATTGCTACATGTATTAAGATCTGACCTAGCTAAAGCGGATCCTCCTAGAGGGAGCCCCAGTACGTGTGTCTAATTTCCCTCTTCCAACAGAATAAAGAAAGTTTATTACTTATGACCATTGTTAGCTCTTTGGTTTTATTTTGTTTTTGTTTTATTTTATCTTTTTTTTAAACTTACATAGTATTTTATTTTTCCCCAGTTACATGTAAAAACAATTTTTAACATTCGTTTTTAAAACTTTGAGTTCCAAATTCTCTCCCTTCCTCCCTTCTGAGCCCCCCTCATCAAGAAGGCAAGCAATTCGATCTGGGTTATAGATGTGTAGTCATGCAAAACATATTTCCATATTAGTATGTTGTGAAAGAAAACACAGACCAAGAAAATAAAAAACTCAAGAAAAATAAAGTTAAAAAATGTATGCTTCAATCTATATTCAGACATTATCCGTTCTTTCTCTGGGGATGGATAGTATTTTTCATCATAAGTCCTTCAGAATTGTCTTAGATCATTGTACTGCTGAGAATAACTAAGTCATTCACAGCTGATCATCTTACAATATTGCTGTTACTTTGCATAGAGTATATTTTACTTCACATCAGTCCATGCAAGTCTTTCCAGGTTTTTCTGAGAGCACCCTGCTCATCCAGGTTTTTCTGAGAGCACTTTGCTCATCATTTCTTATAGTGCAATAGTATTTCATCATAATCACTTACCACAACTTGTTCAGCCATTCCCAAATTGATGAGCATCCCCTCAATTTCTAATTCTTTGCCCCCAGAAAAGAGCTGCTATAAATATTTTATACATATAGGTACTTTTCCTTTTTGTTTTTTATCTCTTTTGGAATATAGACCTAGTAGTGGCATTGCTAGGTCAAAGGTTTTATAGCCCTTTGGTCATAGTTCCAAATTGCTCTACAGAATGGTTGAATCAGTTCACAATTCTACCAACAGTGCATTAATGTCTCATTTTTCTCACATCCCCTCCAACATTTGTCATTTACTTTTTCTGTCCTATTAGCCAATATAGTAGTTATGAGGTAGTACCACAGAATTGTTCTAATTTGCTTTTCTCCAATCAATAATGAGTTAGAGTATTTTTCCACATGGCTATAGATAGCTTTGATTACTTCATCTGAAAACTGATCATATCTTTTGATCATGTATTATTTTATTTTATTCTTCAGAAGTACCTGTGGTTGTGAAACCCTGTGTGAGCTCTTTGATATTTCAGAGTTAACAGCGGTTATATAACTTCTGTGACTTTTGGTCATTTGTTTTCAGATTCAACAGATAACAAATATAATCCTTTCTGTCAGTGAGAAGCAAGTTTTTACAAAGTTAGAAAACCAAGTAGAGCAATATATAGCAAAGATGATGATTGTTACATTTTAGTACGAAGTTTAAAATATTTTTAAGTTTAAATAATTAACCTTTCTTGTTTTTTTTTAAAAAGTTTGCATCATTTATATTTCTGAAGTTATTAAAGCTTAAAACTGCAGTAAGATTTTTGGGACATCCTATACTAAAAATATATGTGTGTGTGTGTGTGTGTGTGTGTGTGTGTGTGTGTGTGTGTGTGT
>NW_020954704.1:1952954-2190206 GCF_900497805.2 Vombatus ursinus
TGTGTGTGTGTGTGTGTGTGTGTGTGTGTGTGTGTGTGTGTGTGTGTATTGTTTTCTCAGACCAGTAGAAGAGGTCCTTTTGTTCACCTCAGTTACTTGATCTATTTCCATTAGATGTTTTCATATACACATATGAGAATTACATACATATATACACATACATACATAATAAGGGTAACAAATTGTGCCCTTTCATCCACTGAGCCCACCACTAGGGTTAAGGATGTTATTAAAAGGGGGGAAAATATGTATCTATAAAACAATATTCATAGGAGTGAATCTCATTCTCTGTTCCCATTACTAGACTGAGTTACATGGGGTGACAAAGTTTCTTACATGCATTTGAAAAAGTCTCAATCTCTGGGTTATCTTGTGACCTTGACCCTTGAAAGTAGTGGTTCTCAAACTTTATGTAGTAATGGCTCCCTTTTTATTAAAAAGCACTAACACCTTACTTTTCATAAAACAATCTATACAAATAATGTTCGTAGTGAGTATTGTTGTTGGGTCATTTGCAGTAAGGTGTTTGACTCTTCGTGACCTCATTTGAGGTTTTCTTGGCAAAGATATTGAAATGGTTCGCCATTTCCTTCTCCATCTCATTTTACAGATGAGGAACTGAGGCCAATAGAATTAAGTGATTTGCCTAAGGTCACACAGCTAGCAAGAGTCTGAGGCAAGATTTGAACTCAATAAGATGAGTTTTGCTGACTCCAGGCCCAGGATTCTATCCACTGTGCCACATAGCTAGAAGCCTTTATATATGGATCTTTAAGATTTGCAAAGCACTTTACATATCTCATTTCCTCATATTTCTAATACCTCATGTATAATACAGAACAGATTCCTAAAGTGGGTAATACCGCCTCCTGGTGGGGGGGTGCTAGAACAGTCCAGGAAGGTGGTAGTAGTTTGGAAAAAAAACAAACATTAAAGGGTTAAAGAAAGTAGATTTCCAGAGAGGTGCTGAGTAACTTTTTTTTTTAAAGAAGCCAGTAGGCCAAATAAGTTTGGGAACCTCTGAAGAGATATAATTCCAAGTCCAATACTCCTTTAGCTAGGAAAGTGAGGGATTGAGTACCCAAATCCAGTTTCTTTGGAAATGTGGGATGGGGCAACTACATATGTGTCTCTATATCCCTGTTACAAGTGGGATGCCCAGGGGTTTGTTATACATTGTTGTTGGTGGTGACGGTGGTTCTTTGGTCTCAAAGAGGACCGATGACATCATGGAGTGATGTCTTGGTATCTTAATTTGTGCATGAATTGGATTTAAGTGAGGCAGAGTTGCACAAAGTTGTCAGCCTCACTCTCTCTTCCACAGTCATTGAAGTCCATTGGCAGGACAGTGAGAGCTGTATTACTTTAATTATCATAGAATCATATATTTAGAGATGAAAGGGAAGGGAAGGGAGTAAGTATTTCTTTCTTTCTTTTTAGGCAATTGGGGTTAAGTGACTTGCCCAGGGTCACACAGCTAATAAGTGTCAAATGTTTGGTCTGAGGCTGGATTTGAACTCAGGTTCTCCTGATTTCAGGGCCAGTGCTCTATCCACTGTGCCACCTAGCTGCCCCTGGAGTAAGTATTTATATAATGCCTACTATGTATTGGCATATTATTTCATTTTACCCTCACAACAATCCTACAAGGTCGGAAAGAGACTGTCAAGATCAACGAGTTTTATTTTACTCTTGAGTAGTGAGTGACAGAGACAGGATTTGAACCCATGTCCCCTGACTTTAAATCTTGTAGGCTTTCAATATACTACACTGACTCAAAAAAAGTGAAGAAGAAAACATGAGAGAAATAGGTACCCTCAAATCTTTAAATCTCTTAGGACACGGGACCAAAGATGGGGGAACAGAACAGCACAGTATTGCTGTCTCATTTGAGTGGCTGCCTAACCTGGCCCCCGGAAACTCTTTCATCTCCAGGGATCATGGGAGGCCTGAGACATGCAATGGATAGAGTGCTAGGCATGGAGTCAGGAAGACCTGAGTTCAAATCCGGCCTCAGACATCACTGGCTATATGACCTGGGCAAATCCCTTCACCTTGTTTGCCTCAGTTTCCTCATCTGTAAAATGAGCTGGAGAAAGAAATGGCAAACCACACCAGTATCTTTGCCAAGAAAACCCCAAATGGGGTCACAAAGTGTTAGATATGACCGAACAACAAAAACACTTCAGGCAGTGCTGAAAGGGATCTGACCTTTGCAGGTTTTCATGTTCCTAAGGGTATGATAACATGGACTTACTAAAGAGCAGAACATCTGTCAGAAAACTGCCTACTCTTTGTCTCCAGCAGAGAGTTATGACCTTCACCCACAGACTCCCTTTGCTAGTCAAAGGAGAAGTTGGGTGCTCAGTGCTTTGGGCTAAAGGTGAAGGTAGAGGTGAAGGAGCTGGCAGGAAGTGAGGCTCAGTGAACCATCCCTTACTGTTGGCAACTAGGTCTACTGCCTGCTGCATCCCTGCTCTAGCACACTCTCCTTCTGCCTACCCAGAAAGAGTTAGAACGAATTCATCTCATTAGGCTTAACTTTTGTTAACTTTGTTTTGGTTTTTTTTTGAAGTGAATATATGTTCAAATCTGGCCTCAGACACTTATTAGCTTTGTAACCCTGGGCAAGTTCACTTAACCCTATTTGTCTCAGTTTCTTTATCTGCAAAAAGAGCTAGAGAAGGCAATAGCCAACTACTCCAGTATCTTTGCCAGTAAAACCCCAAATGAGATCACGAAGAGTCAGACAAGACTGAAAAATGACTCAACAACAACATTTATGTAGAAGCCGACCTAAAAAATATCCAATAATTTGTGGCATTTGCTTTGCAAACTTCCAGAGGACATGACCCATAGTTTGTAAAACCTTTTTTCTATAGGATATTGTTAAAAACAGAAGAAAAAAAAAGCACAAGTAGAACAATGGTTTAAAGACTATAATTTGATGTATTTGTAACATTGGAAATTCTGAGAACTGTTAATGAATTTACATGAGGGACAGGGTATTGATCTCCACCAATGAGAAGAGACTTCTCATACCAATGAACTTGGGGACTAAAGTTACATGTTTATATATCCATTAATTGAGAAATTTCTAAACATATTTTGGTATACCAATGTGATGGGATATTACTGCACCAAAAGAAATGGCTGGACGGTTTGCTCAAGGTCTGTATTTTCTGCTTGGGCTCAGACTCCAGGAAGTGGACATCTTCTCCTTCAAGAAGCTGTTTCAGAGATCACCTCCTGCAGAACAATCAGCACTCAGACCCATGAGCTCCTGACCTCTAGAGGTAGTCATTAGGATTGCTGCTTAGTCACCTGTGCTCAGGCAAAGAAATCCAAAGCCCACAGGATAACCAGAAATTTGAGATCCAATTTCAGGGACACCTATACAAGCACATGCACTTACTGTCATGTACCCATAGTTGCCATATTTGGGTAGTGGGAGGGAGGGCATAGAGGAAAGAAATCCTTTTCTCCCTTGATCAGTATTTCAAGGAAAGATGTTGGGGTCCAAAGCCACATGTTGAGAGAGAAAGAACAGCAGAAGAGAAGAAACTGCCTTTCCCTTTAAATAAAGTTTATTAAGTTGGGGGTAAGGGAGGGAGAGAATTAGAACTGAAAATAAAATCAAACATGTGTCATTTTCATCTTTTAAAACCTAATTTTTCATGAGCTTAGGTTTCGAAAGTCTAGAAAAGAAAAATGAAATGCTGACTACACAGAACAATTACCCCTTTAAAAACAGATGCTACACATGTATAACCTATGTCAAATTGCTTGCCTTTTCAATGGGGAGGAGGGAGAGAGGGAATTTGGAACTCAAAATTTGAAAAAAAAAGAATGTTAAAATTGTTTTTATACATAATTGGGAAAACTGTTATGGGGTTCAAATGAGGTAAACGAAAGTGCTCCATAATGCTGCAAGGGTAAGGCATTATTATTATTACAACATGAGAATTATGAGTGGTTATCAGATCCATTAATTTGTAAACTCCTTGAGGGTAGGGATTATCTTTTGTCTTTCTTTGTAAACCCAACAAATGCTCTTAATAAATGTTTATTGATTTCAATTGAAGATCAATGTCGAACCAATGGAAAATTTTTAATGTACATGTCACTAGAAATTGTAATCAATCCAACTTAATCTTAATCTTTCTGGCTTTGAATGATACAGGGATTGAATTCAATATTTTTCCACTCAAGAAACAAATTAGTTAAGTGTTTGCTTTACACAGTGGAAAAGCTATGTGGTATCGTGGAAAGAACGCTAGGCTTTGAGTTGGAAGACCAAAGTTCAAACCCTGCCTCTGATACTTCTCTGGGACCAAGAGCAAATATCTGACCCTTAGTTTTAAAGAGGCCTATTCATTGCATGGGCATTGTCTCACTCAAAATGAAAACCTGAAAAGACTTTAGCTTAAAAGGGCCAGAGTCTCCCATTGCATCCTGAGCCTTCTCCAGTGGTCTTAATGAATATCTGGCCACTGGACCCAGATGGCTCTGGAGGAGAAAGTGAGGCTGGTGACCTTGCACAGCCTTCCCTCACTAAAAGCAAAGTCAATTGCAAGTCATGACATCTTCTCCCTGATGTCATGGTCCTTTTCGAGGATGAAGGACAAACACAACAACAAAAAAGGGATGGTAATAAATAACACTGACTTGTGAAAGTCCAGTGAAATAATGTTTGGAAAACATTGTTTCAAACTATGTAAATGCCAGCTTTTAATACAGAGCATTGCCCTTGAAACACAGCCCACTCTTCCCCCTTCTCCCAAGTTACATAATGATGGTGAATGACTGGTACATGGGTACCAGCACCAGCAATGACCCCTCAGGACATGACCCTCCCCACCTCTTCTTTAGTTGTGTAAGCAGAAATTCCTGAACTATTGTGTATCCTGTTTATCTCATCTTCTTGGTATAGAAGTATTCTTGTGTAGAATACTGTCGAAACCCTGGGGCCCTGAAAAGGGGAACCGTGGGGCGAAATGAGTTTCTTTTGACCAGTCAAGGTTAGAATTAAGAGTCGTGTGCACATTGTCTGTCTGTCTGTCTGTTGATGTTTTGTGTCTGCCAGGAAAATTTTTGAGTGATTTTTGAGGTCTGAGATTGGAAAAGTAACAGTGGGAAAGAACTCCCATCTCAGGCTTTCTCGGGGAGATTGAGATTAGAATGAAAAAGGTAGAGAGAATCTCAGAAGTTAGTGGAAGGTGGAGCAAACAGCCTTTACTGATAAGGATTTACCCCTCCCGCCAATGAGTCTGGTATAGAGGCAAAGTGTTTAACGTTATTTGGGGAAATCGAGGAGAGTGCTTTTCTCTGGATTTGCAATTCTTCTGTCCTTTCAGAGTTCAAAGCTGCCCCAGCCTTGGTGAGTGTGATTTGGGTGGGGGAAGGGTGTTTTGAGGTAAGCCACCCTTGGATATTGGTTCTGGGTGACTTCAAGGGGTTTTAAAAATGTGAGGAAGTTTGACTCTGCTTTGGGTAGAATTGAAAATGAACATTTTTCAGCTCATTGTGATTGGAGATTGTTACATAAACTGGGCTGTTCAATTACTTATTGGAACTCTAGAGGCTTTCTGCCTAAGGGGAGAAAATTGATTACGTCCAGTTAACACCAGTTAACACTGATTCAAATTGCTGAAGCCTGAGATTCTCAAGAGGGTGGCTCTATCTGATAAGCTGCTAAAAAGGACTTGGGACGTTTTCTTTGCTCCCTTGAGGAAGTAGGAAAGAAAAAGGGAGATAACTGTTTAGAGCAGGAATTATTTACACGTATCTTTTCAAGGGAATATATAAATTTGTAGAAAATATTTCTTTTTAAAGAGCCAAGAGCATTGAATTGAAAACAAATGTTTTAAATGTTTATCATTAGTGATTATAAATTAAGATCTGACTGGATTTAAGTTTACTGTTCTATAAAGAAAATAAAAATAATGGTTATTATGGGAAAAAAAAAGAATGATGATTGCAGAATGCTTATGGCATATGTTAGAAGTGGCACTGTTTATTATTTAATGTAATTGTTAAAAGTGCTAACAGTAATAAGAGCGATAATTTCTATATGTGATAATATGGAAATGTAATTGATGTTCAACTGAAATTGGGAAAATGTATGGATCTGAAATTTGTTAACTGAGTGACATTAAGCAAGTTTACCTCAGTTTATCTCACATGATTGGAACACAATGCCTAGCAGAGGGCAGACCCTAAGTGTTGGGGACAGGATTGAGTGGTACATGGGTACCAGTATCAGTGAAGACCCCTTAGGACATGACCCCCTCTTTTTCTTTTCTTTAGTTGTATGAGCAGAAATGCCTGAACTATAGTGTATTCTGTTTATCTCATCCTCTAGCTACATGATCTTGGGTAGTAGACTGAAGTCATAAGGCCCCAAAAGGGAGGGGAACCTGTTGCGGTTACTGTACTCCTTTGTTCTCTTCGTTGCTGGGAAGATTTACTCGAATAGATTGTGCCCCTGAGGCTCAGCCAATGGGCCAAAGGGAGAGGGTTAGGATGGGCTATTGTGCTAGGATCTATATAAACCTATTTTGAACAAAGCACTCTTGCACTTTCTGGCTGACGCCATTTTGGGTGACACAGGGGTGTCCTTTCTCCAGAAGGCCCGTAAAGCAACTTTCCTTTTGGCAATTCTTGTCAAGACTCTGATTCAAATTTGGGTAGGTGGTCTTTTGTCCCACACAGGATCTATCTGGTAAATCTCTAAACCATTAGGGGTCAGTACTATGGGTAAAGGCAATGGTCTTCACTGGATCATCTGTCCCTGACCTTACCTTGGACTTGCTTTGCTGCTGAGTAAACATCTACTGAGTCCCGTGGGAAAGCACATAGTCACAAGGAAACAAAGAAGTCTTAGAATAGACAATGAACCTTCACCCTAAGGCAATGCCCCTCAGGTGTACTGTTTACTTAAGAACTTTGTATCTTTAGCTCTCTGCTCTCCAGATATTGTAAATCATCATTTACTTTTGTGTATAAAAGTTCAAGCCTCACTAGAAATAAACAGTCCTGTGGCTGATCATCCTTCACTCGCCTAGCCCAGCTTTCTCCTCTTTATTTTTCCATAACCGCATCATCCTAAGCCAGCTGCTGGCAGTTGGTGCCCGAACAGGGACGTTGAGAGAAACTAGTCAAAGCGGCCCTTACCTAGAAGGAGCTCCGATTATTTGAGTAAGGTAAGGGGATCTTTGTTGTTATATAACTAGGCTAATCCGGGGAATCTTTTTACTTTTATTTTCTGAGATGGGTCAGATACAGTTTAAAGATCGAGAGCAATATCTACAAGTGTTGAAAAGGATTGTTAAAGATAGAGGGTTTCTTATTACCAAAGAACAATTAGAGGATTTCCTCCAATGTGTTGAACATCGTTGCCAGTGGTTTCCAAAAGAAGAAACCTTAGATCTGGATAGGTGGGAGGTTATTGGGAGGCAAATGAATGAGAGATTAAAAGAAGACAGCCCTGAGAATTTTCCTGTTTGGAATATATTGAAAATTTGTTTAACTCTCAAGACAAAAATCCCAATGATAACTAGAATCATTAAACATGATGTTGCTGTAGCTACCGAGACTGAAGAGCCTCCCCTCCACCAGACCCTTTTCCTGATCACATGTTTCAAAAGGCCTCTGCTCCAGTTGCTACGAAGGCCACTTTCTCATCCCCTTCACCCTCCGTAAATCCTACTTATACTCCAGTTTAGAAAGCCATCCTTGGAGCATTAAAATCTGAAGAAACAGTACCATCTGAGTTTCTTCAAGCTCTTCCTGTCCTTGAAATCCCTGATCCAGGATATCCTGCCAACATGATAAGACAACATGAAACCTTAAATTTCAAAATACTAAAAGAACTTAAACAGGTGACTTCGGCTTATGTCCCTACCGCTCCTTATGTCATGACTTTATTAGATAATATTGCAACTACTGTTCTTTGTCCTTTTGACTGGCATACCATTGTTAAGACATGTCTAGAAGGGGGGGATTTCTTCCTTTGGAAAATGAATTATTATGATAAATGTACGAGAAGCTAACTCCAGCTTTTTGATTCTCCCTGTCATTACCATGTATCTATTCTGTGTTTGTCTGTGTGGTATGAGTGAGTGTCCTGTGTGTAATCTGACACCCTTTGCAGCCAGGTAGCAAGAATAGCATTCCAGGGTTACAGCTGGACTCTGGAATGCCACTTTCTTTCTCTCCCCCTTCTCCCTCCCTGATTACAGCAGTCTCAGAGGAGCGGGTGGATGGGAGAGAGAAGGAGAGAAAAATACTTTATTATTTAGGTTATGTGATTGGTAAAAGGCAAATCGAGAAGGATCCTCGAAGTGTCAGGTCAGAATTAGAAAGAAATAAGATATGTGTAGTTTTAAAGGGACTTTAATCAAAGTCCATTAGAGGGATAAGTAGGTAGAAGGAAAGGCAAGAAAGTTTAAGCATGTAGGAATGAGAGAAGTATGGGTAGAAAGAAAAGCATAATCTATTTGCATGAACAGTGTGAACAGGGAAACTTTTGAAGAATTGTTGGAAAAAAAAATTCTCTCTCCACATTCTAACTCTGGCCAAGTTTTGAATGTGGAGGGAAAGACAAGAAAGAAAAGGGGAACCGTTTCCCCTCAGATCAAAAAGAGAGGTAGTACTTAATCTTTTCTGCCTCACATAAAAGAGAAAAGTTTTTGTGTATTGGAACACAACCAAAAGGTAATTTAATTCATTCTGGTAATATTTTAAATGAAATGTGATGCTCTTAATTTAATGCTTAAGTCAAAATTTATTATACTATTTGGCACTAAGGTAAATTGGGAAAATGTATGGATCTGAAATTTGTCAACTGGGTGACATTAAGCAAGTTACCTCAGTTTATCTCACATGATTGGAACACAATGCCTGGCAGAGGGCAGACACTATAAATTTTAACTATTATTATTAGTTCCTTAATTAGATGTGACCAGTATGCAATGTCAATGGTGAAGAGATGCCCGATTTTCTATGTAAAGAAATTTAGAAATGCATTCAACAGAATTGGAGTCACTTGATTGGTAATGTGTTTGTTTGAAGTTTTAAACACCTAATATTGTTTCAAATTGGTAAACGTTTGTATTGTTATGTCAAGTAGCTTTTCATAATTTGGATGTTATTAAAGTGTGAACTTAAAGAGACTAAAGGACAGTGGAAAAACTATAAAACCAATTATATTACTTATCAGCCTTGTCAATCCTGTCTTATAATGCTTTATAACTGCCATTTAGAAAATCAGGTATTTCCACCTTTACCTGTAATTAAAGAAGGGCTTATAGCTAAAACAGTTTGACTATCACTTATGAAAGCTATAAGATAGTTAACTAAGTTATTTGAAGTTACTGTTTTAATGTTAAAACCTAGAATTGTTAATTGAATACCATGTTATGAAAAGGAGGGGATTGGGTAAAAGCCTTATCCAGCTTGGTTCTGCCCATTTAAAACAGTCCTCCTTGAGATATGGGGATCGGCAGGCAGGGATACCAAGATCAGCCCCTCCCTGGGGTACAAGGCAATTCCCATTATTTTATAAACTTGCCAAGGTCCCTGGAAACCATCTGTGTGGGCAAGATCATCTGCCCTGAGAAAAGAACTTGTTTTGGTTATGGAGTTCCTAAACAGTGAACTTAGCTTGCTGAGAATGATTGGCTTTTATACTAGGACAAGTTTAAATTTGAAAAGGAAAGATGTTAAGTGAAATCTCTTATGTATGTGAGTCCTGGTAAATTTTTATTGCTTATTGCAACTCCATAGGAGCAAAATTAACTGTTTCTGGTTTTAAGCTGTGATAAGTGAAACTTGCTGTTTGAGGTAAAAGGCTCTTGGGACTATAACTAATTTTGTTTTGAGTTTGAATTTGGGTATAGTTGTCTGCATTAAATCAATATCTGAGAGAAATGCCACAAGCTACTCAGAGGGAATGTGATCCTGTACTGTTAAAAGGTGGAGGTCTGCATCTGGGAAAAGGTCGTAAGGACAATCTTAGCCTCAATCTAGGATCGGATCCTCCTGACTCAGTTTCCCCATTGTGTTCCTTTGAGAAGGAATGTTTCCCACCTGACTATTCCTGAATCTGGCTATGATGTGAAATTGATACTGCATGATTGGAGAGCTGTGACTCATACCTGAATTCAAACAGAGCTTGTTACATTTGGTATGTCACATATCCCTGCCTTTTCCTTTTATAGTAGATTTCTATGATCAGAGCAAGTGCTCAGTAAAAGACATAAGCACAATGTAAGTATGTGAAATCTTGCTGTTTTGATCTGAATTTGTAGTCATCCCATGGCCTAAGTAAGAGTAAAATCAGTGTTTGAATTTATCATATGTAAAAGATTCAGTTTCTGAAGTATAATTAGAGAAGGATAAACAAGCTTGTGGAACAAGACTGTGTATCTATCTATTCAGTTGTGAGGTTAAAGTTAGGAACCTCTTTTGTTTAAGGCAGTTTTTGTAAGAAACCCCCTCCCTAATGTAACCATGTCAGAGGTCTTTGCCACCCCTTTTGTACTGGCCACTCTTTTATGGGAATATTTTTCTGTCTCAACACCCTATTTCTCAACAGAGAATTATTTCCTTGCTTGGGAGACAAGCTCTACGGCCACTGTCCAAGTAAAGACCCCTGTCGGGAGAGGGATTTTAAATATTTCTGCTGGTCTCTTGACTTGTACCACCTGTAAAGATACCTACAGTGATGAGTGTCCCCAGAACTTTACCTCTGTTAGCTGTACCACCTATTCTGAGGGAACACTCCCTACTTGCACCTATGACCGAATTCCTCCTGCCACCCTCCTAGTAGGCTCTCCCCATTTAACCTCTTCCCAGTTGACACACAATGCTACAGCCCCCTTCTAGCTATAACGCTTTTGTTGATCTTCTGAAAGTTTCTCTCCTACCTGAAATATTAGCTTGTAATCATACTGATCCATGGGGCAGCCATGTTCAGTACCTTTTACAGACAGACCCTATCTGTGCCCCTAAGGGATATTCCTTCCTTTGTGAGTTGGGTGGGTCAGGTGGTGAGGATTCTGGGGAAGAAGTAAAGCAAAATGCCACTACTTGGCAGGACCCCAGGACTGTTGCTCTAGCCACCCAATGTTTAACACTTTGTAAGGATTTTGGTGTGTGCTCCCTTGGATTTTTGGCACCCCCGTGACCATTTTACACCTAGTCCCTCCATTCTAAACAAGAGTGAAACGTGGATTCTGGGGCAATGTTCTCTGGCACCTTAAAAAGGGAACAGAGTATCTCATGCCTTGGTGTGGACATTTACAACATGAGGTCATTCTTTCAAACCTAACAGAAACCATCCACCAATTGGCAAATGACACAGCTTATAGTCTCTGGGACATTCAGCATCCTCTGGATTCCCTGGCAAATGTGGTCCTGGATAATCAAATAGCTTTGGATTATCTGCTTGCTTAGTGGAGGTGTCTGTGCCCTGGCCAACACCTCCTGCTGTATGTATATTAACAACTCTCAATAAATGGAGCTCAATAGGACTAGAGAAAGTCACCTGGATGTGAAGCATCCATAAAAACCTTAGTACACCAGGGTCATCCTCTTCTTGGGGATCCTGGCTTCCTTCTATGTTAACTCCTATTCTTGTCCCACTCCTCATTATATTCCTTTTACTTCTTTTGGGACCTTCCTTGTCTGCTTAATCTCCTTGCCAGATTCGTCTCCTCTAGGCTCAGTGCCCTCCAATTCCAGATGACAGCTCAAGCTGTGTACCAGCCTCTGTCTGGGACCACAGCCCATCACCCCCTGGACCTGGCATCGGCCAAGTTCCAGACACTAGCTAAAATACCAACCCCTTGAATGGAGGGACCCGGCAAGGCCAGGACAGCTCTATACCCAATCCCAGCAGGAAGCAGTTTCAGAAGCTGAGACCTTCGTCCCTCACCCCAAAAGATTTTGGGTCCATCTGTTTAAGGGGGGAATGATGGGGTGTTTGGGTGTTTGTGTTTGAGTGCTTGTGCTTGTACTTGGACCCCAATTTCTCCCTAGTCTCAGAAACACTGTCTCTGACAACCACTCCCCAGCCCAAGGACACTGTGCCTTGCAGTTATTCATGCGTGGGCCCCAGCAAGATCCTTATCTCCCTTCCTGTCTGGTATACTCCCTGTACTTTCCCATCCATGGTTCCCAAAGACACCTGGAACTTTAGATTACCTCATCAGTGTCCCTGGCATTCCTTTCCCATGCCCTCCAACTCATCTCATCATCACTACACAGGTCGAAAAGATTTGTTGGGTCCCTCATTACTGGATTGATTTTCGTTGCTTCCTTAATCATTACATCCACCCTGTCCTCTATTGCATTGCAGTTAGAGATACAAGATGCATGATTTGTAAATGAGCTTGCAAAAAATATTAGCTTAGCCTTGCAAACTCAAGAAGTTATTGATAGGGATTTATCATATAAAGTTAATCTGTTGGAGCAGTCTGTACTATATTTAGGGGAGGAACTTGAAACGATAAAAACACGCCTTTCGCTACGTTGTGATTGTCGATATACCTATATTTGTGTCACCCCTTTACCTTACAATAATTCCAATCCTGATATGACTTGGGACAAAGTGAGAGCAAGGCTGCAGGGGGCATGGCATAGTTCTAACATTACTCTTAATATTGATACTCTTCATGGTCTTACCCTCACCACAGAAAATAGTCCCTGACCAGGAATTGATCCTAATAAAGTTGCTGAAAACATTCTATCTACTCTGCAAGGATTGTCCCCTTTCCAAGGTATATCTTTGCTTCTACATGTTTTGCCATATGTTGTAGTTCTTTTATGCTTGTGTCTATGCTGTCCTTTTATATTCAAAATGTTTTCCTTTATGATGAAATCCATAATGAATCAGTTAATGGAACTCGTTAGCAAACAAAAAAGGGGGAGATGTTGGGGACAGGATCTACCTGGAAAATCTCTAAACCATTAGGGGTCAGTACAGGTAAAGGCAATGGCCTTCACTGGATCATCTGTCCCTGACCTTACCCTGGACTTGCTTTGCTGTTGAGTAAACATCTACTGAGTCCCGTGGGAAAGCACATAGTCACAAGGAAACAAAGAAGTCTTAGAATAGACAATGAACCTTCACCCTAAGGCAATGCCCCTCAGGTGTACTGTTTACTTAAGAACTTTGTATCTTTAGCTCTCTGCTCTCCAGATATTGTAAATCATCATTTACTTTTGTGTATAAAAGTTCAAGCCTTACTAGAAATAAACAGTCCTGTGGCTGATCACCCTTGACTGCCTAGCTGGGCTTTCTCCTCTTTATTTTTCCATAACCGCGTTGTCCTAAGCCAGCTGCTGGCAACTGTGAATGCTAATTATTATTATTAGTTCCTTAATTAGATGTGACCAGTATACAATGCCAATGGTGAAGAGATGCCCGATTTTCTATGTAAGGAAATTTGGAAAAGCATTCAACAGAATTGGAGTTACCTGATTGGCAATGTGTGTGTTTGAAGTTTTAAACACCTAGTATTGTTTCAAATTGGTAAACGTTTGTATTGTTATGTCAATCAGCTTTTAACAATTTGGATGGTATTAAAGTGTGAACTGAAAAAAACTAAAGGATGGTGGAAAAATTGTGTAAAACCAGTTATATTACTTTATCAGACCTGCTAACCTCACTTCCAGATGACTGCTCAGGCTGCATGCCAACCTCTTGTCTTATAATGCTTTATAATTGCCATTTGGAAAATCAGGTATTTCCACCTTTACCTATAATTAATGAAGGGGTTATAGCTAAAACAATTTGTCTTATCGCTTATGAAAAGTTATAAGATTGTTAACTAAGTTATTTGAAGTTACTGTTTTAATGTTAAAACCTAGAATTGTTAATTGATTACTGTGTGTGAAAAGCAGGGGATTGGGTGGGCTATTGTGCTAGGATCTATACAAATCTTTTTGAACAAAGCACTCTTGCACTCTCTGGCTGACACCATTTTGGGCGACACGGGGGTGTCCTTTCTTGAGAAAGCCAGTAAAGCAGCTTTCCTTTTTGCAAATTCTTGTCAAGACTCTGATTCAAATTTGGGTAGGTGGTCTCTGTCCCATACAATGAAGATAATTTTTTTTGGATTGATTAGTTGTGTCTGACTCTTTGTGACCCCATTTGGGGTTTTCTTTGGGGCAAAGATACTAGAGTGGTTTGACATTTCCTTCTCTGCCTCATTTTACAGATGAGGACACTGAGGCAAACAGGGTGAAGGTGATGGGGTGCTCAGGCCCCAGTCCTAAGATTATGTTTCTGGAAGCCTCCTAATTTCTCAGTAGGCCCCCGTCCTATGAGAAAATTTTCTCTTGTTGCAGAACGCCTTCTCTTATCAGGACAGACAGAGGGGTGTCTGGCCCAAAGATTTTTGTCCTTAGCTGGCCCAAGGACTCTCCCTTCTACCAGATCTCCAAGGTCCTTGCCTCTGACAACTCCCGAAATGTCAAGTATACCACCTACACTTTCCCATCCATAACTCCCAAAGACACCTGGGCCCCTTGCATTACCTAATTAGTATCCCTGGCATTCCTTTCTCATGTCCCTTTACTATATAAACTCTAGATTCACCCCCATTAAGTAGCATGTTCCCCTAAAGGAACTTCGCCCGCTACTATTGGCTAAACTGCCTCTTGTCTGAAAGACGGTTTGAGTGTGTGAATTTGATTAGGCGACTCTAACCTGGCATTCTCAGGGTCCCAGCACCCCAAACCTCTACCCAATACCTCTTCAGAGGGACTGACACAGCTAGTAAAAGGTTACATTTGATCTCAGTTCCTCCTGACTCCAAGTGGGGCACTTTATCCACTGTACAACCTAGCTGGATCAAAGATAATAATAGCTAAATATAGTGCTTACTATGTGCCACGCTCTGTACTAAGCGATTTACAATTATTATTTCATTTGATTCTCACAATAACTCTGGGGTGGGGGGCAGGGTAGGTGTTATTATACCCATTTTACAGATGAGGAAACTCAGGCTCATGGAGGTTAAGTGATTAAGTTATATGTGATTAAAGCACAGACAAATGAAACTGATAAAACTTTTTTTTCCCCTATAAGAAACCAGGTTGGACAATTATACCCTAGTATGCTCAAAGAGCCAATTTATCCCTAGCTTGCCCCTCCTTCTCCTCCCCAGGTAAGTAGGTGAAGACTTCTGGGATGGGATTTACTGGAAATCCTGTAGCAGTAATCTCATTCCAGGGTTCCGCGGCTTCCAGGAAGTCTACGTTGGACTACATTGCCCATAAACCTTTGCTTTCTTTCCCAGTTGAACCTATTGCAATTTAAATAGGGTGTGCCCAGAGAGAGTCAGCCATAGTATTTGGAGCCAGCTACGGCTAAGGCTTCAGCAGCCTCCCTGATCAGGGCTCAGCCACTGCAAATTTAGGGAAAGATGTTGGGGGTCCTGGCCTTGTTGGCTTCGCTTGTCTTTCTCCTGATCTTGGCAGCACCCTATATCAGGTGAGTGACAGTGGTTCTGCTGCAATCTCTCCCTCAGCCCACCTTCTTAAGAAGTGAGGAGCCTCTCCCTGCAGAGGAAGGATGAAACTTGTAACTGGAGACCCCGAAGAGGGAGCCTGATTGGTGTTTCCTTGTAAAGGGTGATCCTAGTCAAAGGCAAAGGAAGGCTGTGCTCGGAGGGGAGCCGTATACAGTAGAGTGGCCTCAGGAAATCTCAGACCCACGGAAAGTAGCCAGAGTTCCAGGAGGTCAGGGCATCCGCTTCAGCAAGGAGGTTCCATTTACCATTGGTGTGGAGTCAGCGGAGCCCTGCAAAGAGGTGCTTGGCTCGACCTGAGCAGTTGTGGTTTGGAAAGTCCTCATGGGGAGAAGATACAATGCAAATAATAGCTCATGTTCCCCTTAGGCCTAATGTAACATCTACCAAATTGTTTTCTTTAGTAGGAGTAGTTTGATGAAATCACAGATCAAGATCTTCTCCCCACCCCCCCAAAAAAAGAGACTGAGAAATAAACATTCTAACCAAGGGCTTCAGGTAGAGAGAGCACATTTTTCTCCCAGACCTTAGACCCCTCTAGCTCCGATAAATTGCAAAATCACTTCGTTCTCTGTTCTTGTTATGTTTCACTTGTTCTGTCTTTTGACCTCTGGTATGCTTACAGTCCCGCAGAGAGAGCCCTAGGCCCCACACAGAGAGACCTAGGCCTCAAAAGAGTTGTAAAACATTCCATTATTCACTGGGAGTTTGAGCTAGAAAAAAAAATACTCAGTTGCTCTCTTTGCCCTAGAGTTAAATAAAAAAGTTCATGGAAAATGTTGTATTAAGACTAAGAGGGATACGTGTTACTTCCAGCATTGCATCTCCTCCCATAGGGACCCAGAAACATAAATGCTTGCTTTTTTGAGGGCCTCCTTTTACTCTAAACCAAGGGCAAATTAAATCTTCCAGAAGGAGTTTATTGGAGAGGAGGACACAGACTTCCTTTAAACAAAGAGGGTTAGCTGTGTGTCCAGGGCTTGACTGGTTCAGTCTGAATGATTAATGAAGAATAATTATGGAGCATCAAAAGATGGTGGGCAACTAATGGCATTAAATAGCACTTGAGGACATATTTGGTGATGCACAACAATTTCTTATCATATTCTCCTCCCCTTCTTCTTCTACCTTCTCTCTCTCTCTTTTTCTCTTTCTCTCTTCCTCTGTCTCTGTCTGTCTCTCTCCTTGGATTCAAGAAACTTGGGTTCAGGTATGGCCTCTGGCACACATTTTGTGACAATGGGAAAATTCTTTAAATTCAGTGTCATGAGCAAATCTCTTGTATTTCAAATTGCAGACAAGTTACTGATTAGCATGGTAGAGGTACTTTGATGAAACTGATGAAATGACAAATCTAGACCAAAAACAGGTAGATAAACACTCTTAACTTTAGGGCCTGAAACACCAAAGTGCAATGAGACACCTGGAATTGAAAACTGGTACTGACTTTAGCTGTGTGATCCTGGGTAAGGCAGCTAAACTCTCTGAGCCAGAGTTTCCATAACTGCAAAATGGGGGGTAATACTTATATTACCTCCTTCAAGGGTTGGGAAGTACTTTATAAAGCTTAAAACACAATATAAACATAACATACACACTCTCTCCTAGACACTGTTTATGGTTATAACAAATGCCTTGAGCTATTTAAAGAGCTGATTAAAAAAAAAGCCACCTAACTTTGCACATTTCTCTTAAGCATACCCAGGATGGAACAAACAAATGTCATCTTTCTACAGAACAAGGCTTGTGATCTCCTACTATGTGCCAAGCACTGTGTTAGGCATACAAAGACAGAATGTAGTTGTTGAAACTGAAGCCTAGTGCCCTGTTGACTGAGGTTCTAACCCTAATCCTTTTTTTTTTATTGCAATTTTAAAATTAAAAAAAATTTTAATTTCATTTTTGCATCATGATTATTTCCCAGTATGCCTCCATAACGAATCCTCACTTATAACAGAGAAAAAGTTAAACAACTTACAAGACAACTTTCTGACACTCTATACCCAGGGTACTTCAAACTCTCCACTTAAGTGTAGACTGTCCTTCAGTGTGTTTTCTCTAGGACCAAGATTGGTCTTTCCAATGAACCCAAGTTTGGCTATCTTTGTTTACATTATAGTAAACCTAGATTGTGTTTTACTTTCTTTACTCTGTATCAGTTCATATACTTCTTTCCATGTTTTTTTAATTCATGTTTGTTACTTCTTTTTAAAAAATATATTTTATTTATTTCAGTAAATATTTCCAAATTACAATTTAAAAATTTTTAACATTAATTTTTTTAAGTTTTGGGTTCCAAAATCTCTCCCTCCTTCCCAACCCTCCCCCACCCTTTGAGAAGGCAAGCAATATATTGATTATACATGTGAAGTCATGCAAAACATATTTCCATATTCGCCATGTTGCAAAAGAAAACATACCAAAAAAACCCAGGAAAAAAAGTGAAAAAAGTATGCTTCAATCTGTATTAAGTGTTCATCATTCTGTCTCTGGAGGTCAATATCATCTTTCATCATGGATTCTTTGGAATTGTCTTGGGTCATTGTCTTGATCAGAGTAGCTAAGTCTTTCACAGTTGATTATTATGACAAGATTGCTGTGTTTATTACAATGTGCTGTGATTATTATTACACTATTGTACAGTGTTCTCCTGGTTGCTCACTTCACTTTGTATCAGTTCATATAAGACTTCCCAGGTTTTTCTGAAAGCATCTTGCTCATTTCTTATAGCACAATAACATTCCATCACAATCATATACCACAATTCCCCAATTGATGGGTACCCACTTTGTTTCCATTTTTTTCTAGCCTTAGTTCTTAAGCTATAGAAGAGTTAAAGGAGTTCCCTGCCCATCCCCACAGCATTGCTACTACCATCATGCTTTGTTGTTTAGTTGGTCTGACTCTTTCTGACCCCATGGGTCATAGTGTGCTAATACCGTCCATGGGGTTTTGTTGGCAAAGGTACTGGTGAGGTTTGCCATTTCCTTCTTTAATGAGTTAAGGTAAACAGAGGTTAAGTGACTTGCACAGGGTCACATAGCTGGTAAGTAAGTGTCTAAGACTGGATTTGAACTCAAGTCTTCCTGAATCCAGGCCCAGGGCTTTATCCACTGAGTCACGTAGCTGCCTCTACTACCAACATGATATAGATGCAATTCATTTAACTGAGAGCACTAAGACCGCTTGCCTCTGCATCATCCTCTTGTCTTCCCCTGCATAAAAACAGGATGACAAAGGATGTTTATTGTCCGAGAGCCACTGCGATGGAAAAAAAAATCAAAGCAAATTCTAGTCTTGAGCTGCAGAGACTTGAGGCACAAGAAACCTAGGATGAGATGGGAATCTCACTGGGGAAAAAAAATGGATGAATTTTTTTCTTCTCCCTCTGTAGGAAAGCGGTTTCCAAAGGAATATGTACATCAACTGTGCAGCTTCCTGGAAAGGTAGCAATAGTCACTGGAGCCAACACGGGCATTGGGAAGGAGACAGCCAAAGACCTTGCTCAGAGAGGCAAGTTTATGTTCCTCCAGTCCCCTCCAGATTCTACCATTTCCTTTCTCATGTTATTTGTTGTGTTCCATCTTTCCCTCTTAGTTGTAGGTATCTATGGCTCAGAATTTAAGAGTATCCTTGGAACCTGTGTTTCAGTAGTCCCATTGAGTTCTGACCCTATGCCTACTACCAAGCTTTACCCACCATGGGTGTGCTATGAATGTTAGTCATTTACTGAGTGAAGTTCTGATACTCTGTGCCCCAGCTACCTTCTCAGTAAAATAGAGCTAATGATTCCTCCTTGAAACATTAAAGACCAGTATTAAACATTACTCAGTTCATCCTGATCAGTCAGATTGGTCTGAGCTAACTGTCCTTTTAAGAACATCTGTTGTCATACCCACTCATACTACCCCCACTTATGCCCATTCTGGACTCGGGGCATCTCCTCCCTTTTCCTATCTCCATTGCTTACCTTAGATTTATTCAGTTACTATTTTGTCTTCCTCTGTTGCCCCTAGTCCCAATGCAGTGGGGCTCCCATACCTGGTGGGGATTGAACTGAGTGGGACATCTCCCTTTCCCCCAGAGAGGATGACTTAACTTTTCCCCTCTTGGCTTACCCCATATTCTTGACTTCAGCCTACAATTCCCTTCTCCCCATGATGAAGGATTAGGGATAGGGGGTGTGTATATAGTATATAGGGCTTATGAGATGATGCCACTTCCAACTATGTAAGAACCTCCTCTATGCCCATCATAGGCATCATCACCAGATTTGTTTTCAGAATCAAATTAAAATTGTATTGTACTGTACACAAAAATTCAACTTGTTTATATTTTTACTCTTAGGAGCTCGAGTTTATATTGCTTGTAGGGATTTGCAAAAGGGGGAGTTGGCCGCCAGTGAAATCCGGGCTAAGACAGGGAACCAGCAGGTGTTGGTGCGGAAGCTGGACCTGGCTGACACCAAATCAATCCGAGCCTTTGCTGAAGCCTTCCTGGCAGGTGAGAGTCAAACTGGGCAATTAGGAGGTAAAGGCCAAAGAGGGGGCAAGAATCAAGGATAGGAATAGCACACTTGCTATGTGGCTCATATCAGCTCTACCCTTGGTTGTCCTAAAAAGAGTATGCATTTAAGAAACAGCTGGAGGAATAACTCAAATTGGGCTGTAATCTTGAATCACCAGTAGGAATTCAAGTCTTTCCTCTCCCCTGGAAGCCATTCTCACTGGGATGACTTCTGATTCTTCTCTTAAGGGTCTGAAGGTCACCTGCATCTGTCAATTTCATGCCTGCTTCATGCAACTCCTTTGTAGTACTCCTTTGTAGTATATGGAATTAACATAAAGTCTGACATCCATTAGGATACAGGATGGGTTGTTGATTGATTAATTGAATGTGACCTATGCAAGTGAAAGAAAAATAAAGATTTGATTCTTGAGTCTCTTTTTTTCCATGCCTAATTATATTCAGGTAGGCTGGGCAGGTATCTAGGCCACGGGTAGCCTTGGCCAGCTGCTGCTAAACTCCTCAAAATCCTCATCTCCTTCCCTATGCTTTGCAGAGGAAAAACAGCTTCACATCTTGATCAACAATGCAGGAGTGATGATGTGCCCCTACTCCAAAACAGCTGATGGATTTGAGATGCACATGGGAGTCAATCACTTAGGTAAGAAACCCGATATAACAGAAAGCAGAAGATCTTATTAAGTCCCTCGTTCTTAAGTTTTCTGATTTAGGTTCAGTTTTTCTTAGGATCTTCACAATTGCCACATTGCTTTGACACCTAGTGTTGCTTCAGCCATAATCCCTATCACCAAGGTCCATGTCAGAAAACCCATATTTTAAACTTATTATAGAAGAAATCCCTTGTCTCAGGCTGTTTCTGTTGAACTGAACCTGCTCTCTGGCATCTGATTTCTGAGGCCACCTTATCCAAGCCATACACACAAAAAGATTTGATCCCGTTTGTTCAAAGGACTCGAGTCTGGTACTCCACTTGTATTTGTTCCCTCTCCTTAAGCCCAGCAACTTCTATAGTCATGTCAGCTATTCCACATCTGTCTTTGGGGATAGTCCTAATTTTTCTTTAAAAAGACAGCATGGCACAATGGAAACCATGTTAAACTTGCATTTAGAAGACTTAGGTTAAAATTTCATTTCTGACCCACCTTACTAATTGGGGAACATCAGGCAAGACAGAAACTTAGTTCCCTTATCTGTAATGAGAATAATACCTTTAAATACCAGTCTTCCAGAGTTCTTGGTGAGGATCAGATGAGACAATGTATGTAAAGCACTTTGTGAACCTTAGAATGCTATGTAAATAAATGCTAGTGATAAGATAAAATTAAGAACTTGGCCTGAGCTTCCCATTTTCTATAATTGGCCCCCTGCTATTATTGCCTCTGAATTTTCTCCTTTTCTGCTTCCCTTCCCAGGTCATTTTCTTCTGACCCACCTGTTGCTAGAGAGGCTGAAGGAATCAGCCCCATCAAGGGTGGTGAATGTGTCTTCCTTGGCATTCCACTTGGGCAGGATCCATTTTTATAACCTACATGGTGAGAAGTACTATAACCCAGGCCTTGCCTACTGCCACAGCAAGCTGGCCAACGTGCTTTTTACCCAGGAGTTAGCTCGGAGACTAAAAGGTAGGCCTGCAGAAGAACGGGCGGGGGGGGGGAAGGGGGCCGCAGGGCGGGGAGAGTGGAACAGAAGGTAGAGAACAGCAGTAGGGAAGGTTGTCTTTCCTACTGTAGAATCTCTCTTTCAAAAATGTACAGGATAAAGAATACTACAATTTGAGTCTGGCCTACTGCTTCCTCAAGCATCTTTTGTTCAGGGGCCAGTTGGAAAATAGATAGGGAGCCACAACCTGAGATAGTTGGGGATTTGATCTTCATTTACCAAGCGTGAAATCTCTAAGTAAAGTAAAGTAGCTGGTTTCCAGGTTTGTTCTGTGTAAAGAGGAGTCCCATTGCTGGCTCTCAAGACTTATACTCTAGACTTCTGAGATGGTGCTGGTAATAATCCAACAATGGGGAGCCTTCATGCTGAGAGTTCTTCTGCTTTCTCTGCCCTCATCAAGATTTTGAGTTCTCGTATATAGCTTCCCATAACTCCTGTCCTTCTAATTCTAGGTACTGGGGTTACTACGTATTCTGTACACCCAGGAACTGTCAACTCTGAATTGTGTCGGCATTCAACTTTCATGAAACTGATGTGGAAACTCTTTGCTGTCTTCATTAAGACACCGCAGGAGGGAGCTCAGACCAGCCTGTACTGTGCCTTGACGGAGGGCCTTGAGCCTCTGAGTGGGAAACATTTCAGGTATAATTCTGTTTATAGAATTTTTTCCCCCAAAGGATGTCAGTTGTATGACAACACATCCAGAGTTTTAATATGTTGATGGAAATATAAATTATTGAATGTTTCATGTTATTTATAAATATTATTGATAATTTGTTTGCATATTGATAGAACTGGGCAGTCCCTGAATGGTTTGTCCATCATACTTCTTCTGCCAAGTCATATTTGAACTGTTAGTGGCTTGGATCTTCTGCATCTTAATTGTGATGCAGAAGAAAGCGCACTGGACTAAAGAGACCTGGATTCTAGCCCCTGCTAAGGTACTGCCTTGTTGACATCATCACCCTTGTTGTTCAGTCATTCAGTGGTGTCCTACTCCTTTGTGACCCATGGACCATAGCACACCAATACGGTCCATGAGGTGTTTGTGGCAAAGATTGGAATGGTTACCATTTCCTTCTCCGGTGGATCTAGCGGATCCTTTTGTCATGCAATCAGAGGTTAAGTGACTTGCCCAGGGTCACACAACTAGGAAGTGTCTGTGGCTGGATTTGAAACTCAGGTCTTCCTGACTCCAGGCCCAGAGCTCTATCCATTGAGCTATAGCTGGCTCTATCATCACTCTTGTACCATAGTTCATTTTATGGAGCTGTTTTTCCACTGCAAATCACACTGGAGATGTAGACTTGAACAAGGACTTTATCAGCAGCTAGCTGCCACCTTAGCTATCCCTGCCCAAAGTACTTTGCATCTTGGGCAAATCACTTGACTTCTGTAGACCTCATTAATTTCTTCTTCTCTGAGGGCACTGGACTAATTCGGCAGTTCTCAAACTTTTTGGTCCTAGGACCCCTTTGTACTCTTAAAAATTACTGAGGACCTCAAACAGATTTTGATTGTGTGGATTATAGCTGTTGATGTTTTTGTTGTTGTTGAGTCGTTTCAGTTGTATCTAACTCTTTGTGACCCCATTTGGGGTTGTCTTGGCAAAGATACTGGAGTGGTTTACTATTTCCTTCTCCAGCTCATTTTATAGATGAGAAACTGAGGCAAACAGGGTTAAGTAACTTGCCCAGGGTCACACAGCTAGTAAGTATCTGAGGCCAGATTTGAACTCAGGAAGATGAGTCTTCCTGACTCCAGGCCCAGCACACTATCCACTGTACCACCTACCTGCCCAATACTGAAATTAAATTAAAATGAAACCATATTTGAAATTAAAATGGATACATTTTAAAAATATTTATTCATTCTTTTAAAATAATAATAAATACATTACACATAAATAGAATTTTTATGAAAAATATTTTCTAAAACAAAAAAGCGAGAATGACATGGTTTTACATATATACGTATATGTGTGTGTGTATGTGTGTATAGTAGTTGTTGTTGCAAATCTTTAATGTCTGGCTTATTAGAAGTCAGCTGGATTCTCATATCTGCTTCTGCATTCAATCTGTTGTTTTGGTTGAAGAAAATTCAGCCTCATACAGATAGGGAGCTGGAAAAGGGAGGAATATTTTAATAGCCAAAAAACATACTAGTATTGGAAAAAAAAGAAACTGGCAAGCCTTTCTGGATAAAGAAACCAACCTTTATTAAGGGAAACAAAGGTGGTGGTCTACAGTCCGTCCAGTATGATCTGAGACCACGAGTTACAAAATTCACAGTTATTTATAGTTCTTTTGATCCATATATGGATCAATCTTGTCCTGTACAACTGTCCTTTACAAGATTGCAGGGCTTTAGGATGTAAGGTTTTCCAGTAAGCCCTGATAAGCCAGAGGGCTTTGTTATTTTAATATAAAGATTTTTATAATGATTATATTATTATTATTACATTTTATAATGATTATAGTTATACTCCTGGAGATAACTAACATAGGCACTCACACTCCTAAGGTCAACCAACCCAGGCACGCCTGCATTCATATAAAACAGGAATATCTGAGTTAGTTAACCCTAGGAATGTACTGAAGTTTTCACCCGGAACTCTACTCTTACTATAAATCACACAGTTACTTCTTACCCTAAAATGATTGTAGCTGATGGATGATTAGCAAAGCAAAGCACTCAAGTCATTGATTATTGATTTTTCCTGTTACAGTATTATTATGAAAATGGTTGTGATGTTGCAGATTCCCTGAAAGGTCTTTGGGACCCCAAGGGGTCCTCCAACAACACTTTGGGAATCACTGGACTGTGTAATTTCTAAGGTCCCTTTCAGCTCTAATGTCCTGTGAATCTTACTGCCACCTTAGATATCCCTGCCGTATTCCAATACCTACCCCTAGAGCCTCCCCATACATCTATGATGGGGGGGGGGAACACATTGGCTGGTACCCACTGTTTGCTACCAACTTTAGGTGAATGACCAGTAGCCTAGAAGACACAAATTTGACAGAAAAGACTGCAGGGCCCAAATATAAAGCAGGGACTAGATTTAGCCTTTGAGAGGATAAAACATCCTTAGCTCTGTTTGGACTCAGATAATTCAATTTTCCAACCATTCAGTATCAAATCCACCTCATAGCCAGACTCAGGAATAGCCAGGTGGGTAACATTCCCTTTCAAAGTAACATAATGGGGAAACTGAGCCAGGAGGATCCTATCTTAGACTGAGGCTAAAATTGTCCTCTTAGCTTTTCCTAATGCTGACTTCCCACCCGTATCACATTTTCTGAGAAGCTTGTGGCATTTCTCTCAGATGGTGGATTATTGATTATTGATGGATTATGACCCATCAGACACTCAAAATAAAATCCTAAGAGCTTTTACCTCAAACAGCAAGTTTCACTAATCACAGCTTAAGAAAAACTTTGCCAGGATTTACATCTCGAACTTAAATTTGTCCTGGTGTAAAAAGCCAACTGTTAGAGATTATTCCTATATAACTGTAAATTCTTAGCAAGACAAAACTCAAACAAGCTTTTGGGCAAGTTTGCACATCAAAATAACCAACAATAGCCAAATTATTCTAGTGGTAACCAAATTATGAAAAGTTGCTTGACATAACTGAGAGAAAAAGTTCACCAATCAGGTGACTTCAATTTTGTTAAATGCATTTCCAGATTACTTTACACAGAGAATCAACATCTCATTAACAGTTAAAACTACAATTTTAAAGGAGTGTGCTTACCCAAGTTAGGAGGCTAGCTTCTTTACCGTGAGCAGAATGTATCAGTCTACCTTTTCAACTACCATCCACCAATCAAGAAATGTTAGATCTGGAAAGGACCTTAAGTCATCTTGTCCAGTCCCCTAATTTTACAGATGAGAAAACTGAGGGCTAGAGAGGTGATATGACATATGTAAAAGAAACAAGATTTTTTATTATCTCTCCCTCCCATTCTTCCCTTCCCCACCCCATTGGGACAATTTTTCTGGAAAAAAAAATTCCTCATAATGAATATAAATAGTCTAGCAAAACAAATTCACACATTGGCCATGTCCAAAAATTTATGTCTCATCCTGTATTTTAAGCTTATCACTTCTCTGGAAGGAGATGGGTGGTGTTTCATCTTCAATCTTCCAAACTTGTTTCAGGACTCAAATTAGGATTTGAACTCAAGTCCTCTGAAACCCAGTGCAGTGCTCTTTCTACTGTATTAGGTAGCTAGGTGGTGCAGTGGATAGATCACTGGGCATGGAGTCAGGAAGACCTGAGTTCAAATCTGGCCTCAGACACTTATTAGCTATACTACCCTGGTCAAGTCACTTAATCTGTTTGCCTCAGTTTCCTCATCTGTAAAGTGAGGGGGATAATAATAGCACCTACCTACTTCCCAGGGTTGTTGTAAGGATTAAATGAAATAATAATTATAAAGCACCTGACACATAGTAAGTGCTATATAAATGTTAGTTATTTATTATTACTATGCCTTGTCCAGAGTATGAACCAAACAACTCTGCTTCACGTGCACTGTCAGTGACATTAACCTCTCTTTTCTCCTCTAGTGAATGCAGTCCTGCATGGATTTCCTCCAGGGGACACAACATGACAACAGCAAGGCGGTTATGGGATGTCAGCTGTGATCTGCTGGGAATCCAGCAGGACTGATAGATGGGAGTAGCCTATCACTACTCAGTTTTAATGTGCCAAAAGGATTTCTACAAGGTTGGTTGAAAGGGAGCACAATTCTTCCACTGATGATACATTTGTCTACCTGACTTCAGGGTGATAACCCAATGCACTGCCAGATGTTTCTAAGTATCTTTTACTTGTAGTCTTTGCCTTGTCTCTGTCACTTCCAGGACCATTAGTAATATTACTGGACAGTAAGACCCCAGTATTACATGTGCTGATGATTCTTTCCTTCTGTTCACCTCTAGGTGAATGGGACCAAACCATGGAGAGGGAAGGATTATATTGAAAGTTAGCCCTCTCTGACCTTTATTGGACAGTATCTAGTTGCTACTGAGCTGGTCTTCTTCAAGAAAATAGCTCTGTAAACTCAGTCTGGAGATCCTTCATCAAGACCATAACCAGATTCCCCCGTAGGTAAAACCAATCTGAGACCGATGTCTAGACTCATTTAGGAAGATCTTTATTAAATCTAGAATTCACTTGGGCTCTTTCCTTTGAGCAGCCTGGAGCCATTTTTTTTAATTTAATTTTTTTTTCTGGAACCATTGTTACACAATAAATAATATGAGTGAGAGAAGGAACAAATGTCATTTGGTCTTTTTTTTTTTTTTTTTGGTGAGGCAATTGGGGTTAAGTGACTTGCCCAGAATCACACAGCTAGGAAATATTATGTGTCTGAGGCCGAATTTGAACTCAGGTCCTCCTGACTTCAGGGCTGGTGCTCTACCCACTGTGCCACCTAGCTGCCCCTGTCATTTGGTCTTCATACATACAACGGAATCTATTTTTCTTTGCAGTTTGGCCCTTCTGTGTCGCTTATGATTACAAACCAGTTAAATGACTGGGCCTTCTTTCAGCTGTATCTTTGTGCAGATGGTAGGGAAGTGGAGAAGCTGGGCAGACTAGAAAAGGATGGGGAGGGGAATTATTGGAAATTTAATGGATGGTAGGAGATGGAGCAGAATGTGAGGTCAAAGTGAAGAGCTATAAGGAATAGAAGAGGCCTGTCCGTAAGATTGTGGATAAACTGAAATGGCAGTCCCAACCAGCACTAATATAGCTGGGGAAAGCACCTTCGTACTGCAAGAAGTCATTTCCTATAACCCATATTAAATTATATTGAGATTATGCATAATTTTATTCAATTTCCAGGCAGCTAGGTGTCGGGTCTGGAGTCAGGAAGATGAGTTCAAATCCAGCCTCAGACACCTATTAGCTGTGTGACCATGGGCAAGTCATTTAACTTTAGTTTCTTCATCTGTGAATAATAATAGCACCTACCTCCTAGGGTGTTAAAGATCAAATGAAATAATCATTGGAAGGTGCTTAGCATAGTGCTGTTTGGCATAGAGTGAGCACTATGTAAACATTAGGTATTATAATAATTATTATGATTTCAAAGCATTTGTTTACCATTGGAATTATGTAGATGTTGGTAGAACTACTACTTAGGAATTTAACTTTTTATAACATTAATGCTTGCAAAATAAAACACAGGCATTAGAAAATGTTTGCCTCAACTGTTCAGAGTACTATGCCTAGCTGGAATTTGGATGTTATTTTTCCTGTACTGATACCTCAGATGTTTAATTTTGAAGAGGAACAATTATGGGACTAGTCATGATTCTTCATATTTAAACATTTCTCATCTCTCTTCCTTACTGTCATCATTATGGCCTAGAAAATGGATCTGTTGCTGCTGCATAGGGAATTTTTTGTTTTATAAGACATTATGGTACAACAACTGAATTAACACTGGTTTTTAACTTACATGGATTGCCCCATGACAAATAAAAATAAATGCTATTTATTCCGTATTATTATTGTTTTTTGACTGGACTTGTGCTTTGATTGATGTAGGAAGTCCTGGTGAGGAAACTCCCTCCACTGATGCAGTTCAGTAACTGTTGTGCTAGGTATAGTCCTTGCTTTTGGGGATTTGTGTGATTTTTCTCATAGTTACAAATGCAGAGAGTCTCTAGGCAGCCTGCCTGATTTTGAGGGCACTATATCAGCAGTTCTCCAAGTTTTTGGTCTCATGACCCCTCTATATTCTTAAAAATTATTGAGGACCCTCTATACCCTTAAAAATTATGGAAGAACTCAAAGAGCTTTTGTTTATGTGGGTTATATCTATCAGTATTTAATGTATTAGAAATTAAGACAGATAAATTTTAAAATATTTATTTTAAATTAGTGATAATAAATCCATTATATGTTAAAATAAATAACATTTTTAATGAAAAATAACTACATTTTCCAAAATGAAACAAAAAAAAATAAAATTGTGGTTTTGTTTTACATCTTTTTTTTGCAAATCTCAATGTCTGGCTTAATAGAAGACAGCTGTATTCTTTTATCTGCTTTTACACTCAGTCTGTTGTGATGTTGTTTTGGTTGAAATACCTGAAGAAAATCTGGCCTCACATAGATAGATAGGTGGAAAAGGGAGTTTTTAAGTATGCAAATAACATCTTAGTATTATTATGAAAATAGTTTTGACCTTCAGTACCCCCAGAAAGGATCTTGGAGACTTCCAGGGGTCTGTACTAAACCATGCTTTCTGTTTCCAAAGATTATTATCTATCCAATGAGAAAGGCAGGGTAAGACTTCTGTTCAAGGAAAGGCCTTAGTTTACCATGTATTTGAACAATATAAATTTAGGTCTATAGATAATGGTGATTACGTTGAAGGCTGAGCACTATCATTATGCTAAATTTTCTCACCCCAGTGACAAAGTTCTCTTCTTTCCTTGTTTTCTAATTTCTCCCTTGATCCATATATTGCAGAGATCCATACATCGCACCTTCCTTCTGAAAAAAGATTCTAACAGGCATAGAAGCAGTTCTTTAGTAAGAAGGATATAATTTCCTGTATAGAGAAATTTATAAAGAAAAAAAAGGGAGGAAAAACTTGCTGGTACCTGTGTCCAAAGAGGAGGATGCAGTCAGTTCCCTGAAAGATGTACATGTATTACTGTGCTTCTCAATCAAGTAATCAATCAACATTTATTAAGGGCCCGACACTGTGTTAAGTGTTGAGGAAAACAAAAAAAAAAAGGGCAAAAGACAGTCCCTGCCTTCAAGGGGCCAGTCAGGGTACCAGCCTAAACTTAGCCCCATTATCTTGGCCACTAATAAGGTCACTCCTCTACTGAGAATTAATGGAAGCTATATCACTTTCTACTCTCTCCCATCCTATCCCAGCTTCTATAGGAAGAGATGAGGGAAAGGGAAAAAGCATTTATTAATCACCTACTATGTGCCAGAAATTGTTTTCAGTGGTTTACAAAATATTATCTCATTTGACAATCCGTCACCCCCACTCCACAGCAGGGGATGTGGTTGTGGTGAGGAGTGGTTCAGTGGCTTTTTTCCCAGAGAAAGTAGATAACCTCATTCCATGTCCTTCCTTCTCACTCTTTTCCCCCATGGCTTTTATAGTAAGCTAGAATAAAGACTATTGGGAGCTGCAGCACCAGATAAGCCCTGATTTGACTATAATATTCTGAAGTGTGGTTTACTAGTAAAAATATGGGCTATGTGTATGTACCCTACCACAAAATCCTATTATGCCTCATCACAGCATGGAGGGGACCTTGGATTCTTGAAGGCTTTGCCATTGGAGTATAAGCTCAGGTAGCTCCTACCAAATTGGAAAGATTTTAAGGATGTGCCTGATGATGAATAGTCTGTGGCTTAATAAACAGCCCAGCTAAGTTCGTAGAGGTTCATCACCAGAGTGTGATGAACAGGTCATTCCAATTTATTATTTTTTTTAACAAAACGTGTTTTTGGACATAGTCATTATGTGACTTTGTTTTGCTTCCCTATGCTTGTTAGTTATGAGGGTTTGATTTTTCTTTTCATTTCCAATGAGCTAGGGGAAGTAAGAGAAAAAAATACATGCTCAATAGTTGCAAAAAAATTAATTTAAAAAAGTCACATAAGAGTAACTTTTTTTCAAGGTTGCTAAACTAGCTATAAATAAGTTTAGCAAAGCATCTGACAAAATTTCTCATGCTATTCCTATGGAAAAAAATGGAGAGATGTGGACTAGATTTGGTAGATTTAAAAACAGTTGAATGGTCAGTCCTTAAGAATAGTTGTAAATTTTAGATGTCATTGTGGAAGGAATCATCCAGTGCCTGAATGGCTCAGGAATCTGTGCTTGGTCTCATGTTGTTTAACTTGGATAAAGGCAAAGATAGTATACCTTATCTGATTTACAGATGACAAAAATCTTAGACAAATAGTGAACACCACTGGGTAAAGGACAGGATTCAGAAAAATCTTGTTAGGCTAGAATGTTGGATCAAAGTTAAGAAGATGAGATTTAACATTAATGGAGAGATGTATAACTAGGAAACGTAGTGGAATAGTCAGGTAGTGAGAATGAAGATTCACCAGTGGATCAACATTATGTTCTACTAGTATGGATCCATGCAATGTCAAGAGATCTAAAGGCACACCCACCCCCCCACCCAGCATGCCAGATGACATGCAGGATTTATGGGAACACATGGACAAGAGATGCATAAAATGAAAAGCCATGGATGACATGATCTGTACTGGTATCCAAGAAAAAATATTACTAATATCAATAAAAAAATCTAAAATTTTTTAATGAAAAATTGAAAAAAATCCCAAATCTGCATTTTTAGGCTTGTCTTTTCCAAACAATTTTATTTATCATTTATCTATATCCAAGCCATCTCTAGCTTGAAGAGAGATGTTCAGACTGGCATTGTCCCCATGTCCTCCAGCAAGACTCTGCCCCAAAATTTCAATTAACATTTAAAGATAGGAATCTTGAATTAAAGACCTGGTTCTGTCTGGGTCAACATTCCTATAGTGAATAATCTAGTCGCTATCTCATTCCTTTTTGGACCACACCCCTTTCTTCACCCTTTTGTTCTGACTTTCCAAGTCAATCCTTTGTTCATTCTTTTCCAAGGATTTTAGAGAAGGTTTTAGAGGAAAAAATTATTTCTTAATATTTCTAGAGAAACTAAAAAGGAGGTTTTTAATTTGCTTCCAGTTCAAGGGCACTTCCCTTATTTTAGAAAATGACCTAGAATAGAGATGCCGAGCATTAGGACCAGGCTGAAACAACCCTGACTGTGGACCAGAACCAGATTAAAAAGTAATTGGGAAATATTTAACAAAATAAAAATACAATAGAACATAGATAATGTTATTATGTGTTTTTTAAGGACAATATATGGCCCACAAGGATCCTTACATAAGGTTTAGTGGTTGTGGCCTCTTTTCTCTTTCAATCTGACACCATTAACCTAGAACACTGAGAGGATTTGTGCAGTATGATCCCAGGCAGGACTTAAATCCAGGACCTTCTGGCTTAGAGGCTGGCTCTCTATCCACCATGCCACACTGTCTTTCTAGACGTACGTCAGGTAAAATTTCATAATGATCAAAGCACGCTAAAGTGGAATGTGATGTCTCAGAAGGGCTGGAGGTCTTTAAGACTGGATGACCACTGATTCTTGGTTGACTATACATAGGTTAGACTTTGACTTTCCTTCCAACTCTCAAGTTCTATGATTCTCATGTTCCCCTATGATGAACTGATCCAAGTCAACAAACATTTAGGAAGTACCTAGTTCTGCCTGTGTTAAGCAGTGGGGAATACAGAGAACAACAAAACACAATCCCGGCTCTCAAAGAGTTCACAGTCTAATGGGGGACACAACAGGAAACAACTATGTACAAACAAGATTTTTAGGTATGTGTACATGTATGTGTGTATGTATGTATGTATATACATACACACATATCTTTTCTTTGTATCACCAGTGCTTAATTGGGCCTATTAAAAAAACACACAAACACACAAACACACATGAACATATGCTGCTTAACATATATATGATAAATACAAGATAATCAGGATAAATAAATATATACATATGAATGCATATTTGATAAATCTCAGAGGAAAAGCATTAAGATTAAGAAGGACCAAGAAATGCTTCTTGTAGAATGTGGGACTTTAGCTGGCACTTGAGAAGCCAAGAGGCAGAGATAAGAGAAAATTCCAATTATGAGGAACAGTTAGGGAAAAATGCCCGGAGTTGGGAGATGAAGTATCTTGTGCAAAAAAACTGTAAGGAGGCCAGTGTCACTGGACTACAGAGTACACGGAGGGGAGAGTAAGGTGTAAGAAGACTAGAAGGGCAGGAAGAAGCCAGATTATAAGGGGCTTCAAAAGCTTGGGCCTAGGAGGATGGTGGTGCCCTTGACAGTAGAAAGGAAGGTAGAAAGAGGGGAGGTTTTAGAGGAAAAGATAAATTCAGTTTTGGACATGTTGAGTTTGAAATGTCTATGAGACATCTAGTTGGAGATTCTAATAGGCAGTTGGAAATGCATGATTGGAGATCAGGAGAGAGATTAAGGTTGCACAAATACTTATTAGAATCAATTGCATAAGATGATAATTGAATCCATGAGAGCTGATGAGACATAATGAAATACTTTTTTTTAAACTTTAAAAAATTTTTTAAGCTTAAAAAAAAATTTAAACCTTTAGCATTTTATTTTTCCCTAGTTACATGTAAAAACAATTTTAAACATTTTTTTAAAATCCTGAGTTCCAAATTCTCTCCTTCCCTCTCTCCTCATTGAGAAGGCAAGCAATTTGATATAGCAGTTTGATGTTATGCAAAACATATTTTCATATCAGTCATGTAAAAGAAAACACAGGACACCACCCCCCCCCAAAAAAACAAGAAGAGAAACAAAAAAAGAATGCTTCAATCTGTATTCAGATTCCATCAGTCCTTTCTCTGAAGAGGGATAACATTTTTCATCATAAGTCTTCAGAATTGTCTTGGATCATTATATTAGTGAGACTAGCCAAGTCCTTCATAGTTGATCATCATACAATATTGCTATTATTGTGTACAATGTTCTCCTGGTTCTGCTCATTTCACTTTGCATCAGTTCACATAAGTCTCTCCAAGTTTTTCTGAGAGCATCCGGCTCATTCTTATAGCACAATAGTATTCCACCACAATCATATACCACAACTTGGTCAGCTATTCTCTAATTGATGGGTATCACCTCAATTTCTAATTCTTTGCCACCAGGAAAAAGAGCTGCTATAAATATTTTTGTACATATACTTTTTCTTTTTGTTTTTTATCTCTTTGGAATACACCCAGAGGTGGCATTGCTGGGTTAAAAGGTATGCATGGTTTTATAGCCCTTTGGGCATAGTTCCAAATTCCTCCCTAGAATGGCTGAGTCAGTCCACAACTCCACCAACAGTGTATTAGTGTCTCAATTTTCCCACATCCCCTCCAACATTTGTTATTTTCCTTTTCTGTCATATTGGTTAATCTGATAGGCGTGGGGTGGTACCTCAGAGTTATTCTAATTTGCAGTCCTCTAATCAATAGTGATTTAGAGCACTTTTTCATCTCACTATACATAGCTTTGATTACTTTATCTGAAAACTGCCTGTTCATAGTCTTTAACAATTTTATCAGCTAGGGAACAGCTCTTATTTTTATAAATTGGAGAAAGGAGGCCTTTATCAGAGAAACTTGCTGTGAAAATTTTTTCACAATTACGATTAATAACTATATTTCCCTCCATCCTATTTCCCCCTGTTTATCCTACTCTCTCTCTCCTTTCACCCTGTCCATCTTCAAAAGTGTTTTGCTCTTGAGTACCGCCTCCTCCAATCTACTCTCCCTTCTATCAGCACCCCTCCACTTTTCTCTCATCCTCTTCCTCTCCTACTTTCCTATAGGATAAGATAGATTTCTATATCCAAGTAAGTGTGTATGTTATCAAGTGAAACCGCATAGAAGAGAAGAGAGCCCAGGATAGAGCCTTGGAGAATGTCCCATCCAAGATTAGTAGGCAAACCTGTATGAATATAGCTATTCCAATGAAATAAGTAGCAGTGACATAAACAAAAATTTCAAGTCTCTCTGCAAAGCTTTTAAAAATCATCCTCTTTTTTTTCCTTTTGTCAAATTGCAATATAAATATTTTCAATAAAAAATTATTTCCTAATAGTTCTGAGATTGGCTTAAAAGGTCTCTTGGAGACTTTTAAATACAGTATACGACTAAAAGATTGGCTAACTGGGTTGACAACCCAAAGCAAATTACGACTGACCATATGAAACCTGTCAATCCTGACGGCTAAAATACCAATGTGAATTTAGAGGAATGACAACTTTATCATACAAATCAGTTGAAAATTAAGCTTAATTTATTATATGCCAAGTCTGATGATGGAGTTCTACTCGCTAAAGAAAGATTTTCTGAGGGTTTTTAAGCCTGCAATGAAGTTTTTTTGTCAACCAGATTTCAGTTAACTCAAGACCGGCTAGTTCAACTAAGCAAACGCTCACAGTAATGCAAATTATTATTTTTTTTGTATATCTGAAACATTAAATTCACTTTTTCCCTAAGTCATATGTGGGAAACGGCCTGCTTTTAAAAAATATATATATGGGCTTATCTGCAATGATGTCAGAATTTAAAGGAAAACAAATCTTTTTAACATATATTTTTTTCATTGAATAAAAAGATGAAAAATATGTATTGTCCAGATTATAATAGGCAGTTGGATGGCCAGTTCATGGAGTTAATATAGCAATACATATGTTTGGGAAAGGTACTGTAGCTGGACCATGAGTTGGGATGAGATCCGAGCAGGAGAAAAGATGATTGGATTCCATTCAGGAAATTGCAGTGCTTTTAATGATCCTAAATTGCTTCCTGGCACAAGACCTACCTTTTATTTTCTTTTTCAGGTATGGAATAGGTAGTTTTATTCTCAGGCAGGAAGGCAACTTTAAAGTCACTAAGTAGGCTTTGGCCCATTTTCTTAGGGTCAGGTCTGCTGCACTGCTTCTCAGGGTTCTAGGGTACTCTGAGGGGTTGGAAAGAGTCTCTTCTATTGCCATGGTTAAAAACCCCTACTGGCTACATCTCTGCATTGTTAGGGGCCAGTGCACTAGCATCTCAGTTCTATTTAGTCACTTAACATAAATTAGTTTTTACAAAATCACAGTTATTTTAAAGACATAGCAAGGACAAATGTACAAATATTTTCCCCAATGCCTCTAAAGCATACTCTCCTTTATACTGCCTTGGTCTCTATGGAAGTAGTTGCAAAACTTAATTCAAATTGCTGTATCTTTCTATTGGACTGGAGTCCCAAATCCTGAACCATCACCTCTTTGTCCCTTAGGGCATTATCCTGAACTACCTGTAAAAATTGGCCAGGATTCTGACTACTGGATCGCTGTGGCCTGTTCTCCAGACCTTTGAAACTCCTAAAGTGGAGAATGCCACTCTCTTCACTTAAAAATGGAAAGAATAAGTGAAAAAGCCAAGCATGAAGCTCCATTTTTCATGGCCACATGAAGGAAACCTTAGAGGTCCTAAGGCTTCTCTCCTTATGGAATAGTCTCTCACCGTGAGTGGAGGAGTCAACAAATGAAGCCAAATGAGAGAACGAAGCAAAAGAGCACAAGACTCATCTTTTCAGCACATGTTCTCTCAGCAATGCTCTATGATTGTAAATCTTGGAACACGTAGGAATCAAAGTTGTGGATGACGCAAAGGATTCAAGCAGGCTGTAGTATATTTTCAATGACAGTATATATTCAAGAAGTGATATAAGGGACATAATTGTAAAAAAACAATGTCTGATGGGACAAGGAAATGGGTCGATCCTGTGGGAAGAGTGTGGGATAACAGATAAATAGCCAGAGGGTATTGTGAAAAAGACCTAGAAGAAAACCTCTAGAAAGTTTGTTGGACTTTTTGTGCAAGATCAATTGAAGAATATGGAAAAGAATAACAGAGGATGAAAAGGCATGGAGGGGTTCCATTCTGTATTGGAGAGGGGAGAGTACCTAGCTTGAGTGGTGCATTACAGATCCCTTGAAGTATACATTAAGTATTATCACATGGTTAAGAATTGGAAATCAAAGGGATGCCTATCAATTGGGGAATGGTTAAACAAGCTGTGGTATATGATTGTAATGGAACATTATTGTGCTGTAAGAAATGACAAGCAGATGATTTCAGAAAAACCTGGAAAGACTTATGTGAACTGATGCATAGCGAACTGAACAGAACCAGAATAGTAACAGCAACGTTGTTCAATGAAGAACTGTGAAGGACTTAGCTATTCTCAGTAATACAATGATCCAAGACAATCTCAAAGGACTAATGATGAAGCATACTATCCGCCTTCAGAAAAAGAACTGATATTGAATACATGCTATTTTTCACTTTCTCTCTTTCATTTTTTTCTTTTATTCAAGTCTTCTTGTACAGAATTACTAATGTGGAAACATTTTACTTAATTGTAAACCTATGTATAACCTATATCTGATTGCTTTACCATCTCAAGGAGAAAGGAAGAGAGTGATGGAGGGAGGGATAGAATCTGGAACTCAAAACTTTAAATAAAAATGTTTAAAAAAATAAAAAAAAAAGTATTACCACATATACACAACGAAATAAGCTTAAATGCTAGGCCTCTGAGCTAAGTTTCTAGAAAAGGTCCCTTTAACATATATATATATATTTTTTTTTTTCACTCCTCCTGCCATTGTTCTCCACATGCTTAATTGAAGTGAAATTATCAAATTGTAAAACAGTGCATAAATCTCCTTATGGAAGGAGATTTATTCCAGGATACTTAGATCATAGAAACCGCTTGGCCAATATGCTTGGTCTTTGTGGTAGGTGGTGGGGTTCAATGTACTCTGGTCAATAAAGCTTAGCACTAAGACTTATTGCCTGATGAAAATGATACGATGAGTCAGTTGTATCAGTAGGCAGCTAAATAGAGCTGGACTTGGAGTCGGAAGACCTGAGTCTAAGTCCTGCCTTGACATTTACTAGCTGTGTGACCTGGGTTAAGTCACTTACCCTCTGCCTCAACTTCCTCAACTGTAAAATGGAGATAATAGTAGCAACTAGCACCCAGGGTTGTTGTTGTGATAACAGCTGCAAAGCAATTAATGCAGTGTTTGGCAGACAGTAGGTGCTTAATAAATGCTTGTTTCTTTCTTTCCTTCCTAGTACCTCAATAAAAAGCAGCCTGGTGCAGTTAAAAAAAAAAAAAGGAAGAAAAGAAAGTCCCTGTCCTCAGGGAGGTTACAGTCTACTAAAGGCTATGTCATATATACAGACATATATATTACACATATATATAATATATATGCAAAGAAATTTCAGTGGAGAGGCACTAGAAACTGAAGGAATCAGGCACAGTCTTGGGCAGGAAGGAGGATATGAGCTAATCCTTTAAGGGAGCTGGGCTTTTCTAAAAGGCTCAGTCTAAGGGAATGCATTCCATGCATAGGGCACAGGCATGGACATGGGAGGTGGCATGTTAACAACAATGAAGAACAGCAAGTAGGTCACTTTGACTGAACTGCAAAGCGCATGGAGGGGAGTAAGAAGTAATAAAATAATAAGCCAAGAAGGGGAGAAGGAACCAAGCAGTGACAGGCTTTAAATGCCACAGTCAACAAATTTTACTGAGTTTACTGTGTTCTAAGCACTATGGTGTCCCTACCCTCAAGGAGCTGCCATTTTAATGGGACAGAAAATGTGCAAATAACTGTGTATACGTGCAAAGTCAACCTCTGGTGCAGTCAGAGTGACCCCAGGTTTTAACCTTGCCTAACCTTTAGGTAGGCAGGAAGCCAGCCTGCAGTAGAGGATGGTCTGCACATGCACTGATCTCACCTCTGTAAGGTCCTTGAAGTGTCTCATTTTTCAGGATGATATGAGGATACTATATATAAAACCTCAAAAGAGAGAGAGGATAAAGATGTAAAAGTTTTTAAATTTAATGGAGTAGTAAACTTTGAGAAAGCAACAAGATTAGATTCTTAGAAATCTAAGGACTAGGTGGCTTCCAAATGTTTCTAATGGGAAATTCAGGCTTTGCATATGTTTTCATAATGAGTTCTAAAAATCGGACTAAAGATTTCACACATAAAATTGCATTTATAATTCTAAAGAAATTTTTAAATCATCTTTTTCCTGTTTTGAGGTCTCTGATTGTCCTGTTTTGAAAAAAGGACCAGTGATATCACGGGGGTGATGTCATGACTTAAGCATGAATTGGATTTACGTGAGGCAGAGTTGCATAAAGTTGTCAGGCTCATTCTCTCTTCCAGAGTCATCCAAGTCCACTGGCAAGACAAAAGTCAGGACGACTGGTGATGGCCTGGGAGGCAGTGGAGGACCTTGGCATCTTGGATGTCTGACCACCCTCTACGCCTTCCACAGTGCCCGCTTTTGCTGCCTTCATGGCCATGGGAACAAATTGTTCTCATCTGCCCATTCCATGGCAGGGAGGGGCGGGAGTCCTCACAGAAGACAGAAAGGTTCGTTTTTCAAGTCAGGCCCTCATGGATCTTTTTTTTTTTTTTAAGTTTTAAAAATATTTTTTATTTTCCCCAAATTACATGTTAAAACAATTTTTTAACATTTGTGTTTTTTTTAAAGTTTTGAATTCCAAATTCCTCCCTCCCTTCCTCCTATCCCACCGCAAGATGGTAAGCAATCAGATATAGGTTACACATGTGCAATCATGTAGTCATTATATACAAGAAGACTCAAATAAAAGAAAGAGAAGGAAAGAAAGAAATAGCAATGCTTCAGTTTGTATTCAAACAACATCAGTTTTTTTTCTGGAGGCAGATAGTATACTTCATTAGTCCTTTGGGATTGTCTTGGAACATTGGAACATTGTATTGCTGAGAATAGGCAATTGGGGTTAAAGTGACTTGCCCAAGGTCACACAGCTAGTACGTGTCAAGTGTTTGGTCAGAGGCCGGATTTGAACTCAGGTCCTCCTGACGTCAGGGCCAGGGCTCTATCCACTGTGCCACCTAGCTGCCCCAGAATACTTCTTCACTGTACAATATTGCCACTACTGTGTACAACGTTTTCCTGGTTCTGTTCACTTCATTTTGCATCAGTTCATAAAAGTCTTTCCAGATTTTTCTGAAACCATCCTGCTTGTCATTTCTTATAGTACAATAATATTCCATCACAATCATATGCCACAGCTTGTTTAGCTATTTCCCAGTTGACAGGCATCCCTTTATTTCCAATTCTTAGCCACCACAAAAAGAACTGCTATAAGTATTTTTGTACAAATAAGTCCTTTTTTTTTTTTAAAAATATCTTTGGGATATAGACCTAGTAGTGGTGTTGCTGGATCAAAGGTTATACACAGCTTTATAGCCCTCTGGACGTAATATGAATCCTTTTTTAAGATTCTTCCTTCAGCTTGTTGATGGCAATGTCCATACCAGATACCAGGGTTTGGGTAAAGATAGAAAGAACAATTGCTATGTGAAAACTGAAATTCTCTGAAGTTCCAGGTTAATTATAAGTTTCTAATTTGATATTCTTCTTATAACTCTGTTCTTAATAGTACTAGATCCATAAGGTGTGAATGGGTTTTCACCACAGGAACTAATTACTGAAAAGCCAATCTGATTAGATTTTTGTCATAATTTACTAAATTATACTAAGTCTTATCAGTAGCAGGCATTACCTAGAGAATCTCCACAAGTGCCTGGAACCTGGAGATGGTTGAGAAAATACCTCCACAAACCTGGTCTGATCCATGCATAGCTGTTTGAGATGCACAAGAGGTGCTTACCAGACTCCTAAAGAACATGGTTGCTGCCAAAGGACTTGACACCCCTAATGCTACAACTATACTGGATTTCTTTATTCATTTTATTGTAATTTTGCTTGTTTTAGTAGCTCTGTGTGTGTTATGGGCCTTTTACTTGATCTGTAAGTTTCTTATCATTTCTGCTTGGATTAAACCAAGGACCTTGTATTGCAAATTGTAAGGTCATGGTTTGCCCATAGTGTTTATGCAGAGACCTATCTCATGGTCTCTAGTTTCTTTTTCTTTTTTTTTTTTTTTTGCTAGGCAATGGGGTTAAGTGACTTGCCCAGGGTCACACAGCTATCTAGCTACCTTTCTTGTCAAAGGTTTAACTCCTCATAGAAGAAAACTGTGACAAAAAGAGGGAAGTGGGTGGGCCATACCAGTTGATTTTTTTTTTTTGCTTTGTTTTGTTTTTGCTAGGCAATGGGGTTAAGTGACTTGCCCAAGGTCACACAGCTAGTAAATGTCAAGTGTCTGAGGTCAGATTTGAACTCAGGTCCTCCTGATTCCAGGGCTGGTGCTCTATCCACTGCACCACCTAGCTGCCCCGGCCATACCTGTTGAAGACCTACAGACTGAACTGCCAAAGACTATGGGCTACAGATAAGTTTTGGTATACAGAGACCAACTGAGTCATTTAGTAGGAATTTTATCAGATCCTGCTGACCAATTATACTGCCACCAAGGTTACCAAATGGAAGACCTAGATACATCACTCTCCTGTGAAGCCTGCCATGATTGATCTCAGCACAGCAAAAGGAATCAATCCCTGACTGGCTTCATGGACCCAGTTAAGCTGGAAAAGGACCCCAACACCAATGATTGGTTTCTGGCCACTTGTTTGACCCTAATAATTAGGAATGAGTCCTTCACCTGTTCATCAGAGAGTGAGGCTGGTGACTTTGCACATTCCTACTTAAATCCAATTCACTTGCAAGTCATGGCATCACCTTCCTGATGTTATTGGTTCTCTTTGAGAACAAAGGACAAACAAAACCACCACCTAGCCATAAGCACTGAATGGGTGTTGCCTCAGACAAACTGAGACCTGGGAAAGACCTTAGCTTAAAAAGGCCAAGGACTCCCACTACATCCTAGGCCATCTCCAGTTGTGCGGATCTATATCCTGCCACCGAACCCAGATGGCTCCAGAGGAGAGAGTGAGGCTGGTGACTTTGCACAGCTCTGCCTCACTTAAATCCAATTCACTTGCAAGTCATGACATCACCTTCCTGATGTCATTGGTCCTTTCATTTTATGCCCAGCTTTACACCCTTGAAGCTGGGAGAACAGGAGAGCCCAACACTTATGTATGTCTGATCCAACATGCCAGTTATGCCTTTAACTAAACCAACTGCTGAATATGTGCACGTCCTTTTGTTCTCAGGGGAAGCGGTGCCCCTGGTGGTCAAGGGGTCAGACATCCAGGACTTGTGTGATTCTGTTTGCAATCAATAAGGCAAACTTAAACAAAATATCAAACTGTATTGCTATAGACTGGCCTCCTGATCAGTCAACTTTTAGTTGGGAAAAGATCACTACTAACCCTTCAAAATTTTTTACCCTCCTCAAACCCCTTTCTTGAGCTTGCTTGGTACTGTCAGGCCACTGGTACTATGTTATAAGCAAAATGGGAGGCAAGGTCAAGGGAATGGCTAAACTATTGGCTCCCAAATCTCTCACAGCCAAAGTATCCGTGGGTTTTCTCTTGTGTGTCCTCAAAGGGATTGTATATTGTTTGTGTTCACAGGACCTCCCTTGGTGCAAAGAACTGATTCCCAAGCCAAGTTCCAAATTGCAAGCAGGACTGCAAAAAGTTTATTGCAGAAAATGAGCTTTTAGCCAAGACTTGAAGGAAGCCAGGAGGCAGAGATGAGGAGGGAACATTCATGTAAAGAACAGGGTTGGGATATGGAGGAACAGCAAGGAGGCCAATGTATGGATGGATGGTGGTGAGGAGTTAGTTGTGTAAGAAGGCTAGAAAGGTTGGAAAGGGCCAGGCTGTGAAAAGCTTTAAATGACAATAAAGACATTTCTATTTGATCTTGGAGGTAACAGGGAACCACTGTAGTTCAGTGAATATTGCGTGAGGTGATGCAGTGGATAGGGCCTGGAGCCAGGAAGACTTATCTTTCCGAGTTCAAATCTGGCCTCAGAAAATTACTAGCTGTGTGACCTTGGGTAAGTTACTTAACCCTGTTTTCATCAGTTTCCTCATCTGTAAAATAAGCTGGAGAAGGAAATGGCAAACCACTCTAGTATCTTTGCTAAGAAAACCCCAAAGAGTCAGACACAACTGACAAATGACTGAACAACAAAACAACATTCTCTCATTTAAGAAATAGAAAACGGTTTATACTATAACATCAATATAATCAAAATGAACAATTTTGAAGGCTCTTCTAAACCACTGAAAAATTAAATAGCATAACCACAACAACTTTAGACAAAAACACTGTAAAAACTACTTTGAAAGCTTTAAGAATTATAATTAATATCAGGAAGACAGGTGATGAAATATACTATTATAGAGTGGTGATAGAGAAGACAATTTGGTATAGTCATTAGAGAAATTTACAATTGTTTATAACTGACAATATACAATTTTACAAAAACTTTCCTCTTTTACTTTTTTTATGGAGTAGAGTAGGAGAGAGAAAATGGATTACTGTTAAAATAAATTCTTATTGATGTTTTCTTTTCCTTACATGATCATATCTGTCCCTCATATCCTTTCCCCTCCTCTTCCCAGAGAGCCAATCTCTATGTAACAAACAGTTGTTTTTTTTTTTTAGGAAGAAAGATCAGTACCACTGATTAATACATTGAAAAAAATCAGAAAATATGTGCAATGTGTAACACTCCTGACCTCCCATGGGAGTGTATTCTCATGTTTCTTCATTCCAGTATACCTGATGTGCCTAATTTTGTTAATTCACTTCTGATTTTTTTGCTGTGATGCACGCATTTTCTTTTTTACAGATTTTTAAATTTATTTTGTTAAATATTTGCCAATTAGATTTTTACATTTATTTTTATTTTATTTTTTCCCTCAATTACATGTAAAACAAAAAATTTTAACATTCTTTTAAAAAAATTTTGAGTTCCATCTTCTTTCCCTCTCTTCCTCTCTTCAGAAGGCAAGAAATTTGATATGGATTATACATGTGCAGTCATGCAAAACATTTCCATACTACACATGCTGCAAAAGAAAATGCAGACCAAGAAACCCCAAGAGTAACAAATAAAAAGTATACTGCATGCACTTTCAGATGAGGTCCCTGTATTATGAGTTTTACCTGTTATGAGACCTCTAAGGAAGCGGAGTAATGTATAATTTTAAGGTAAAAACCTAGGATTAGGAAAATCACCTTGGCTGCTGTGTGGAGTTGCTGGCTCTGCCTCCTGGAGTAAATCCTCTCCAGGCCTCTGCTGCCCCACTCGTAAAAGAGGAATCTCCAGGCCTTCAAGGATCACAAACCAGCCAGCAGCTGTAGACCTCTAACCCTACGACAAGAAGAGACCCAGACGTGTCAGTGGCCTGGGACGTGACTTTGCGTGATGACGCACAATACGACCGCGTCTCGGGGAAGCTCCAAGGCCTCCCAAGGGCTTCCATATCTCCGGGACTGTCACGAGTCGCTCACGTCGAACTACAACTCCCTCAATGCACTGCGAAACTAGAGCCTTTTTTTTTTTCTTCCACTCCCTTCGTCGTCTAGTGCGGCGGGTGACGCTAACTATCGCTCACCAACTTTGACAGCTTAGTCGTCTCAAATCTGGAGCCCAACTCATCGCACGGCTCAGGGAGCGGAGAAGAGAGATAGGGTGGCTTCGGTTCCTCTCTTCCTTACGCGGAAATGTTTTAGGTTTCTCATCAGGCATATCTTGGATTGCCCCCAGTGGGTGGTAGGGTGGGACTTCGTGGCGGGATTTCCGGCTCCGAAGGACCCCGCTGCTTCAGTCCCCCGGAAGCGCCTCGCTTTAGGTTGAGGCGATAGCCGCGCTCGCTGGGGGCTATGGAGTCGAGATACGCGGGTTGATCCCGACGCTGGGCTAGAAGTGGGCCCCTAGGCCCAGGACCTCGGCCCTGCCGGTGTGAGGGAAGCTCGCCCTACGCCATGGCAGCTGCCGTGTCCTCGGAGCCTTTCGAGAAGTTGCACGAGATCTTCCGCGGGCTCTACGATGACCTGCGAGGGGTCCCCGACAGGCTCCTGGGGACCGGGGGGACCGGTGAGTCCTCTGGGCGGTGGGCGGGTGTGCGGGGATCCCGGGGCGCCAGGGACCCCCGCCCCCGTACTCTCATGTTTCTCCATTCCTTCTGGGGCTTGAGTCACAAAATCATGGACTTGGAAGGAAAGGCCTTGGGGGCCGCCTGTTCCCCCCAAGTCCAGCCCATCCATCACCGTTTATTAAGTGCCTCAGCTTTTATTAAGCGCCTGTTAAGCCTTATGTGCTAGGCGCTGTGCTAAGCACAGGGATTACAATTAATAAAAAGGAAGATAGACCCTGCCTTCAAGGTGCTTAAACTCTGCCGAAACGATCTTCCTAAAGCGCAAGTCCGACCACGTCGTTCAGACCCTCCCCCCCCAAAAAAAAGCACACACAAAAAAAGCAAAACAGGAGAACTCTAGAGGTTCCTATTATTTCCAGGGTCAAACGTAAAATCTTCTATGCGGGTGTTCAAAACCTTTCATAACGTTCCCACCCTCACCACCGAAGCTTCCATTCTTTATATTTTGCATCTCACCATGTACTCTTGGTCTCCTGGCTGTTCAATGAACAGTACACTCCCATCTCCAGACTCCAGGCATTTTCACTGGCTGTCCCCCACGCCTGGAGTGCTCTCCCTCTTCATCTACATGCCCTGGTTTCCTTCAAAATCCAGCTAAAATCCCACCTTCTACAACAGGAAGTTTTCCCCTGTACCTCTTAATTCTAGCAACTTCCTTCTGTTGGTTGTGTTTAGTTTACCTATACTGTATATAGCTGTATACACACTATAATTGTTCGCTCTTTAGGGGAGCAGGAGCTGATTTTTGTATTTCCAGGGCTTAGCACAGTGTCTGGCACATAGTGCTTAATAAATTTTTATTGACTGAATCCACTCCACGTAGCACAAAGACCGTGATCACCTACCTACCGACCCTTTTCTTGAAGATCTCTAGTAATGGAACAAAGTCATTACCATTGGGGAACCAACAGGAAGCTGACCGTTTCACATTTGGTCAGCTGTTGGGGAAGTTTTTTTCTCCTTTAAGTCAAACCTAAATTTTCCTATTGGCAATTTCCACCAGTTCCTCTTCATTCTGCTCTGTGGGAACAAGCAAAACTAGTGTCATCTCAACTCAACGTCACATCTCCTTTTTTACTCTTCTCTTCTCCCAGCCAAACATTCCTATGTTGTTCCACCAGTTCAAGTATGTCAAGTCATGTCTTTGAGCATTTATTAAGTGTCTGCTATGTGCCAGGTATTATGCTGAATCCTGTGCATACAAAGAAAGGCAGAAAGCAAACCAGGCATCCAAGAAACTCACAGTCCAGTGGGGGTGACATTCTAACAGCAAACAAGATATACAGGATAAATTGGAAATACTCTCGGAAGGCAGTAGCATTATTAAAGGGCATGGGAAAGTCTTCTTGGGACCCTTCATTCTGCTAGTTGCCCTCCTCCTGAAGCTATTTGCTTTACTGATGTCCTTCCTAAAATTTGGGGCCTGGAAAGAAACAAAATATTCTGTATGTGGTCTGACTGCCACCTCCCTGGTCTGTGCTTCTGAATGTAGCTTCCTTTGTGTTGTTTAGAGGGGACAACTGACCAGTGCTGGGGATGATGTACTTCTTCCCCAGTTCTGCTTTCTATTTAGGGCACCTGTCTGAGAAACCACCTTCTCTAGTCTGTTTCAGTACTAATGTTTCTGGGAGCTCATCTTCAGATACAGTTCTTCTTAGACCCTTCTGGCTAAGCATCCCCATATTGTTGAACCCATTCAGTCTTCTGTGTGCCAAGTGAGCTCTCCTCACCATCGCAGCTGTTCCTTACCTGAAAGCAATACTAGAGAAAGTTGGCTTAATTCAACAGAATAAGCGTGAATAAGTTCTTTGCAGACCTTAAAGCACTATATAAATGTTAGATGCCATTAGTAGTGATCTTTAGGCACTGTGCTTAAGCCATAACAAGGAGAATTTGGGTCAAAGGTTATTAGAGTTAGGGATAAGTTAAGAGAAGTTTAGGAATGTCTTGTCTTTCTGGATCTTTAAAAACAGAATAGATTTTCAACTCTGATAGTTTAGATGTGGCCCTCTAATCCTAATCCTTGTGAGATCAAGGTGTTTCAGTTTTTAAGGAGGAAGTAGTACTTCTTTTCACTTAAGAGATCATAAATAAGCCACAATATTAATGAGAAAAACAGCATGTATTTTTGATTGTCTTTCATGTAAAGTCTAATAATACTTTTTGATTCATTTTAGAGATAAGAAGTATGTTCTCTGTGCTTAGGGGTGCATGTTGTAACACCCAACAGTTGAGATTTCTAGCCTGGTGCTATGTGATGCAGAGGTACAGTTTTCTTTGAAAACCAGAAAACTCAATAGATTACATCTGTCTCATCTTCAACCTGTTCACCTCTGCCTAGTCCTTTCTCTATCATGGCCAAAGAAAGGAGGAGACAGGTTAGGAAGACTCTCTCTCTCAGATAAATGTAGTGTCCACTCAAATTGCACTGTGGCCAGTCAGTTACATCTTTATCATTTAGGCCTTTCCCTGGCCACTGAGACCATTTTTTAACCGTTTAAAATATTTTTTTCTAAATGTGTGAAATATTAGGTACCATACCAAAAATGTACATGTCACAGTCCTTACCTGTATTCTGTGATTTATGTTCTAAAGGAATAGAATGTATACACTAAAGACTGTAACAAGGTATTTTTGAATCTAAAGTACTGTCTTCCTCCTGCATTCTTCCTGGCTTAAAGGTACATTGCACTACAAATACCAGACTAGATAGAGTTAGAATTCTTCTCACAGGCTTCAGTGTTAGCATAAGACTTGTCAATGGGGCAGCTAGGTGGCGCAGTGCATAGAGCACCGGCCCTGGAGTCAGGAGGACTTCATTTCAAATTCGTCCTCAGACACTTGATACTTACTAGCTGTGTGACCCTGGGCAAGTCACTGCCTAGCCATAAAAAAAAAAAAAGACAACAACGACTTGCCAAATGTATTATTACCTAGTTCTATTTTGTTTATTTATTCATTCATCCATTCGTCTTACTATGTGTAAAGCATTCAGAGCATCCTGCCTCTATTCCTTTAAATCTGAGCATTCTCTGTTCTTCTGCAGCTCGTGTTACACCCCAAGGTGGAGGAGTGGTTTGATGCATACTGACGTTTTAAGCATGGGTGAATGTTGCATGAAAAAGCATTTAAGTGCCTACTACTAGAAACCAGACACTGTACTAGGCATGGAGATATAAACACAAAAAATGAGACAATCCCTCCCATGAGGAAAATTATATTCTAATAAGGAGATGCAGTGCACTTTTGTGAACAGTGTTCAGGGAAGGGAATTTTGGTCTAAGGAATTAACAGGAATTGTTAGTGGAGCTGTGGGGCAATAACAATGGGTATATTGGTCTGATTACTGTTCCCAGAGTAAAAAGAAGTCAAAGTTTTCTAATCACATATTTCCTTATGATGATTTCCTTATGCCTTATACCACTTCTTGCACACAGATAATTACTGGAAATGCATTGCAGTCTCCCTGTATGTCTTTCCTTTGCCCTTTTGGACACCCATAACTTTATTTGATTATTGTTGTATTCCCATATTTGCATCCATGTAGCATGATCAAGAGGACATTAGTATTTTTTAAAATATATTTTTATTTCATTAAATATTTTGCAATTACATGTAAAAAAAATTAACATTCATTTTTTTAAAAATTTGAGTTCTAAATTCTCTCCCTCCTTTCCCTCTCCTACCCTCCACTCCCCTTTAAGAAGGCAAGCAATTTGATATCACTTATACATGTGAAGTCATGCAAAATATATTTCCATATTAGCCATGTTATAAAAGAAAATAGACAAAAAAAATAAGGTTTAAAAAGTATGCTTCAATCTGCATGCAGAGTTTATCAGTTCTCTCTCTAGAGGTGGATAGCATTTTTCTTCATAGGTGTTTTGGAATTGGAGGACATCAGTATTAATACAGTCAAGTTTTTTTGTGTTGGGAAGCAACTTGAGATCATTGATAGTACTGCCCCAATTTCCCAAATGCATTCAAATTTGCTTTCTCTGGGGCCCAAGTTCATTGTCCATACGATATGTTGTCCCATATGTGTATAGTCTGAGTATGAATACTCAATCCTCCAGCTGCACATTATAGTATGGGAAATTTAATCCATTTGGTTTTTCTTGTGTAGGTTAGTTCTTAGGCTGATCTCTTTTTTGTAATCATAGAATTCCTCATGTTCTGGGGCTTGATCAGCCTGTCATGGTGCAAACCAGAACTGAAGCTTCTCACCTATCTACAAGGAATCTCCCTCCTATTTAGACCTAGTGGTTGTACTTATCAAGGAATTTTGTGTTATGCATAAGAAATTCCTTGTTGGAAAGCCTTTAAAGGCTGAAAAAATGGCAAGTGTTTTTTTGTAATCAGTAAATAACAACAATGAAAAAATACATGCCATAGATCTGGGCTTCTTAAACTTTTTCGTAGGCATTGCCTGGCCCAAGGGCATGCACAGTTTGTGTCCAGAATCAAGGCTGTATCACTTCGGGATGAAACACAGGCAAGTCCTGCCAGAAACACCTCAAATTCATTAGGCATTTGATTTTTAATTAATTATCGGTCATAGCACATTCAGAAACCTTTTACTGTTGCCAAATTTTTCACAACCCCATAACCCACAGTTTAAGAAGCTCTGAGCACAGGGGACTTTTTGAAAGGGTCTCAAAATAAAAATCTACATGTAGGTAGGTTCAGAAGTCAATGAGATCTGTTCTTTAGAACTTACTGTTCATACCCCATAACTAACCATTAGTGCTTATTCTCTTTCTGTACCATCTGGAATCTGACCACTGAGATCTCAAATGTTGGTTTCCTCATACAGAGAAGGAAAGGACAGTTCATATTTGCTCGTTAAAAAAAAATTGAGCCAGAAGGATAGATATAACTATATAGAAACCTGTTATGTAGTATGTATTTCTCCAAGGGTAGAAAACAGGTCATGCAGAAGAGAGGCTGTATTCCAGGATCTGTTGATCTCTGATACTTGTGACAGCTTATTTTGAAGTAGTTTACCTTGTGAGAGAATGTAGCAGTGCAAGCATTTCTTTTACTCTTAATGGCTAGGAACACTGCTCTTCAGTTCTGTTCTTCAAGTGCTAAAGATATTTCTAAAAGAAAAGCTCCCAAAATGTTTTGTGCAGTGGCAACATCACAAGAATTAGGGTTTAGGAACTTGTGTGAAGGAGACAACAGTCATTTAGATGTTTTTAAAAAACCCTTTTTTAAAGTATTGAGTTTGTTTTGAATGAGATGATACTGCCTTTCCTCCCTCTGTCCCGTTGTTGTGAGGATCAAATGAGTTGATGTGAAAATGCTATACTAGTATTTATTGGTTGTTACTGTTATTACCATAATTAGTTATTACCTTAGAATTACCATGGATTAACAGAATATAGAGGGAAAGTAGAGTGAGTGGCATGTATAAAGGTCATGGAAGCAGACTGGAGCGTTTCAAACATGTCTTTCTCTCTTTTCCAGAAGAGAAAAAGAAGTTAATCAGAGATTTTGATGAGAAGCAACAGGAAGCAAATGAAACGGTGAGATCTGGGGAATAAGGGACTTCTTTCTTTTACTAGTATATGACTTCTTTAGAAGCAGTGCCGAGATCTGACCCTGTGACTGCACCCCTTTTTGGGCCTTAGTTTTGAATATCATCCTTACTAAAAGGTGGGGCAAATGTTGGTGATGGGTGCTATGGCATCTGTGGGTAAGGCTTGGGGTTGGTCCTGAATAATCATGTTTTGATGGTGAGAATGGCTGCTCTAAAATGGATCTGTCCTAATCTTATTTTAAGAATTTTTGTGCAAGTAAAATAATGGAATCAAAGGAGCTTTTGGGTTATCCTCACTTGATAGTCATCTCTCTTTCAAAATGTATACTATAGATGTATTTTTGATAGCTTAAAAGGAGAACTGAGGAAAGACTTCTAGGGAAGTGGTGTACACACTTTGATCAGAGGTTAGTTAACTAGACTTCTGGGTTGCAATTAGCTACTTTGGTAGTAATAATATTAACCAGCACTTATCTAGTGCTTTAAAGTCTGCAAAGCACTTTACACATATTTCTCTTGATCCTTACAACAACCCTTATAAGGTAATTACTAAAGGTTATCTTTAGCTTGATTATTTTTTTCTTTCTTAAAAAACTAGTTTTTTCTCTCCCTTCCCTCCACTGAACAAAAATTTTAAAAAGAAAACCCCATAACAAATATTTAGCTCATACTTTATGGAAGAGGAACCTGAGGCTGAAAGGAGTAAGTGGTCACCTAGCTGGTGTCACAGGTGGGATTTGGACCCAGGTTTTCACTCCTTAAGGCTAGAGTACTCACTGAAAACAAGTGGTCAGTTGTTTCTGTGAGTTAGAGAGGTAGTTTATAGATAGAAACTAATTGTTCGGTTACAGTTCCTACCAGTGCTTTCCAGGTAAGTTTCCACAGGGAATAAGGAAATGGCTCCTATTTATAGGAGACCCTGTACGAAGGGATCAGATGCTTGAGCATGTAGGAACTGTGACAATGAAGAGAATACCTGCTGCCTCTGCATGTTGAGCTGAGTGCGTAGCAGGTGCTCCATATGTGTTGATCTATGGCTAGTAAATGTTGATTAATGATTTATGTTGGGTTATGACCAACCCTACAACTTGGAGAGAAACTCTGCAGATTCTGAGAAAGGCCTGCTTTCCCTGCTTCTATCTAAAGTACTATGTCTAAATGTGAGCTGTTAATACTCCTTACTTGACAGTTGGCAGAGATGGAAGAGGAGCTACGCTATGCCCCCCTGTCTTTTCGCAACCCCATGATGGCCAAGCTTCGAAGCTACCGCAGAGACCTGACCAAGCTCCAGAGGGAGGTGAGGAGCACTCCGCTGACAGTGCCACCTGGGGCCCGAGGAGACAGCAGATATGGGGCCTATGCCATAGAGAATGAGCACATGGTAAGTTCCTGCATCTTGAGTACATTTATAATTAGGCCTATTTTTGCTTTTGCTTTGTCTAAGATCATGATTGCTACTCCTGCCTTTTTTACCTCAACTGAAGTATAATAGATACTGCTCCAGGCCCTTAGTTTTACTCTAGTGTGTTTCTCTCTTTCAAGTATGTCTCTTGTAAACAACTTTTTGGATTCTGATTTCGAATCCATTCTGCTATCCACTTCCATTTTATGGGTAAATTCTCCCCATTCACCTTCACAGTTATGATTATTGTATATTTCTCTTTGTCCTGTTTTTACCCCATTTATCCTTTTTACCCTCTCCCTTCTCAAGTCTGTTTTACTTCTGACCACTACCTCCTTTAACCTGCCCTTCCTTCTGTCAGCCCCTCTCCCCTTCTCTTACCCCTTTCCCACCTACTTCCCTGTAGTGTAAGATAGATTTCTATACCCAACTGAGTGTGTATGTTATTCCTTATTTGAGCCAATTCTGATGAGAGTAAGGTGCAATCATTGCCTGCCACCCCCTCCCCCATCTTCCCTTCTATTGTAAAAGCGCTTCATTTTGCACTTCTTTAATGCGAGATAATTTTGTCCATTCTTCCTGTCCCTTCCCTTCTCCCAGTACATCCCTTTTTCTCACTCCTTAATTTAATTTTTTTGAAATCATCCCATCATTGTCATCTCACATCAAGTATCATCTTCCCATTTCCCCTTATGATTTTTCTTTCATATTTACCTTTTTTTTTTTTGGTTAGGCAGTGGGGTTAAGTGACTTTCCCAGGGTCACATAGCTAGTAAGTGTCTAAGGCCGGATTTGAACTCTTGACTCCAGGGCTGGTCCTCTATCCACTGCGCCACCTAGTTGTCCCTCATATTTACCTTTTTATGCTTCTCTTGAGTCTTGTATTTGAAAGTCAGATTTTCTATTCAGCTCTGGTCTTTTCATCAGGAATGTTTGAAAGTCTTCTGTTTCATTAAATATCCTTTTTTTTTTTACCTGAAGGATTTTACTCAGTTTTCCTGGATAGGTCATTCTTGGTTGTAATCCTAGCTCCTTTGTCTTCCAGAATATCATATACCAAGCCCTCTAGTCCTCTGATGTGGAAGCTTGTGTGATCTTGACTGTGGCTCCACAATATTGAATGGTTTCTTTCTGGCTGCTTTCAGTGTTTTCTTTTCTTCAGTGAATTTTTGTTCTGTTTGGCCAATTCTGCTTTTTAAAGAGTTCTTCTCGCTGGTGAATTTTTGTGCCTCTTTTACTATTTGGCCAGTTCTTTTTTTAAGGTGTTATTTTCTGCAGTATTTTTTGTGCCTCTTTTACTAAACTGTTAATTTTCTTTTCATAATTTTCTTGCATCACTCTCATTTCCTTTCTCAGTTTTCCTCTATCTTATTTGATTTTAAAAATCCTTTTTGAGCTCTTTCGAGAATTGGGCTTGTATCTAGTTCACTTTTTTTGAGGCTTTGCTTGTAGCTAGCTATTTTGAAATCATTGTCTTCTACTGAGTTTATATCTTAATTTTCCTTGTCACCGTAGTAGCTTTTTATAGTTATGTTCCATTTTGGTTGTGCGTTTTTTTTAAGGGGTTTGCTCATTTTTCTGGCCTATTTCTTGACTTTTAACTTTGTGTTAAAGTTGGACTCTGCCCCCAGGGAGTAGGGAGCAATGTCCCAAGCTTCAGGTTTTTTGTGCTGCTGTTTTCAGAGGTAGTTCTAAGAGTTGGTAAGTTTTTAGTGCCTCCAAGGTGGTGTGATCTAAGGAGAGATGTGGTTATTGCTCTCTTGGCCTGTGCTCTGGTTTTTACCCAGGAAGGGCCCCAGCTTCCCTGTTGCTTCTTTTGGCACTGGGACTGGGACTCAATGCTCCTTTTCACCTAGGAACTTGGACTCAGCATAGGGTCAACAGGGTCCTGCATTCAGTGCCCACAAGGGTCTCCTGTAATCTGGTTCTGATCAGTTGTCCGACTCTTTACTGTCTCTGGGCTGAGAGCTTCCAAAGCTGCTGCCTCTACTGTTGCTGGTGTTCCTGCAGCGTGCACTGCAGTCTGCGCTGTCCTCTACTCCAGTGTCATAGACCTGTCCTACCACTTCCTAAATTGTCTTGGGCTGGAAATATATCTCACGTTGGTCTTTTGAAAAGGCTCTGCCACTCCAGAGTTAAATTTGAGGCATTATTTTAAAGTTGTTTGGATGGGCGTGTTGGGAGAGTTCAGCTGAGTTGTAGTTACTCTGCCATATTCGCTCTGCCCTGGTGCATTTATGTAAGACAAGAAGTAGCCTATAAAGACAGGTTGGCATTGGTTGTTATTCCATTGGCTTTAGGTCTCTCACAGGAAGGTAGCAATTTTACCTAGTGACCATGTATATAAATTTGCCTAAACTTTCCAGAAAATGCAGGAAGCTACCAAGTTTCTTGAGTAATATAAAATATTAGAGCTTTTTCTTGACCTTTGTGGTTCAGGAGAAGGCAATAGTCACATGGTGGAAACAGCATGAGACTAAAAGTCTAGAGACCTGAATTTTGGTCCCAGCGTCGTCTCTGACTAATTATGTGACCTTGAACAAAGCACTTTCTGGACTTCTCTGTGAAGTGAGGGGTTGAAATATGCGACCCAAACTTTAGGTCTCTTCGTATTAAATTTTATGATTCTTACATGAGAAATCTGAAGAGTAGAGGAGGTAGGTGGATGCTCCGAGTCAAAAAGGACAAAGTTAAGTTCACTAAGACACGGGTTAGGAAGAAGTTGCAAAGAAGGGAAGGCCTGATGAGGTGGAGGTTTACAGTCAAAGTAAGTTAATTATGGATGACCAATTAATCATGAGTCAGAAGAGTAATGTGGCTTTAAATAAAAATAAGCCAACTTTAGGCTTAGAACCATAGATCTAAGGACTTCAGACCTTCCAGTTCACACCCCTCATTTTACAAATGAGGAAGCTGAAGCCCAGGGAAGTTAAATGACTTACTCCAGATTACATTAAGAGGCAGAATTTGAACCCAGGTCCTCTTACTCTGGAGCCAGTGCTCTTTGTATATTTAACCTGGCTGTAGTACTGGGAACCATTTGCCAACGAAAGACAATTGTTTTGATATATGAGTGAATTGCTACAGGCCTCCTAGGATCCTGCCTTTCTTTGATTATTAATATATAACAGGATGCTACTGAGTTTCCCAAGTAATATAAAATATTAGAGCTTTTTCTTAACGTTTATGGTTCAGGAGAAGGCAACAATCATACAGTGGAAACACCATGAGACTAAAAAAGTCTAGAGATCTGAATTTTGGTCCCAGCTTCTGTAAGGATAGAATGAAAAGCTTTCACTAGCCTTTGTTTCTTCCAGTGGCATTGTTTTATAATCTTAAATTGTTTATGCTGAGCTAGAAAAATAAGCTTTTTAAGTTTGTTATATGGCATGACTTTCTGGGAAAAGTAGGCATACTGGGAGAAATTCTGTAGTTGTAAAAGCAAAACGTGTCTAAACTTTTATTTAAAAAGTATGTTTTTTGTACTTAGGCTACCTTGTGCTAGCGAGTATAAATGGAACTTAGCTTTAATGGGGATTTAGAGAATTAGGAATTAGGTCTACTGGGACAAGAGAAGCTGCCATTCAGCTTGATAGATCACCAGTTTAACTACTTAGAAGTTCATGCTGTCTGAGATGTAATACCTTTCTTGGAATTGCTAAGAATGTAACTGCATGGGTTTTTCCCCCCAGGAATGTAATTAATAAATGGTTCCTTTATATGCTGAAAAACAATGGGAACAATTCAAACATAAACATGCAGGGCAGATAGATTAGCACTTGAATTCCCAGTTGCTAGTCAGGAGCAAATCTCATAAATTAATTAGCCTATTGAGTTCATTTTTTTTTTTTAAACAGGTTCTAGTGCAGGGGTGGGGAACCCATGGCCATGAGACCCTCTAGATCCTCAGGTACCGCCCTTTGACTGAATCCAGACTTCACAGAACAAATCCCCTTAATAAAAAGATTTGTTCTGTAAAACTTGGACTCATCAAAAGGCCTCACCCAAGGACCTAGGGGGCCACATGTGGCCTCTAGGCAGCGGGTTCCCCACCCCTGTTCTAGTGAGACTAGGTGCTCTCAGAACTCTAACTCCTTTATCTCAATGCAATCCCTAGAACTGGCCCCTGCCAGTCTTTCAGGAGAGTTGTCTCTTGACAGATGAATTCATTGTTCGGTGCAAATCCATCACCACAATTCATATATTTTATTTTGTTTTAAAGTATAGAATTTTTAAAAGTAGTAATTTTTAAAGCACACACACCAACTTATCATTCTTCTTCAGAAGCAGCTTGATGGTGAAAAGTGGATAGTGATCTGGGAAGTTCAAATCCAGCAGTTGCTAGCTGTGTAATCCTGCGCAAGTCACTCAATGTTGTTTGTCTCAGTTTCCTTAACTCTAAAATAGCATCTACTTCCCAGGGTTGTTAGAAAAATCAAATGAAATATTTTTAAAGTGCTTAGCACATAGTACCACAAAGTGCCTGGCATGTAGTAGGTGCTTAAAAATGCTTGTTCCCTTCAGCTAACCATGTCATTTTCCTATAGTGTTTTGTAAATCTTAAAGCATTATAGAAACGTAATTTCTAAAGATCGAAGGGGGACAATTACTATTGGTAAACACAGAAAGCTACACCATTCCTACAACATTGAAACCAGCCTAGCTCCCAGTGGGAGGACTTCTAGAAGATGGCCTTTAAAAATAAGAAAAGTCTTTTTTGATGTCTTCTTTCCCACTTACCCAAAAAAGCAAAGCAGGTAAGAGCTGAGAGCAATGTATCTATGTACTAGATCGTGGATTCTTTTTCCCATCTGAAAATTTGTTCCCTTGCCTCCTTTTCCAACAAATGTTATGAAGAAAACAACTAGAGCGCCTGATTCTTTTCCATTTTTTGGTCAGAATCGGCTGCAGTCTCAAAGGGTGTTACTTCTGCAAGGCACTGACAGTCTGAATCGAGCCACTCAGAGCATTGAACGTTCCCACCGGATTGCCACTGAGACGGATCAGATTGGTTCTGAGATAATTGAAGAACTAGGAGACCAAAGAGACCAGCTGGAACGCACAAAGAGTCGAGTAAGTTCTGCTGGGGAAGAGGTCAGGGGCAAGGAAAGAGATGAGTAAGGTCTCTTTCATAAGAGTTTATGCTGTTATGACTTAGGAGCATACAAAAGCTAAAAACTACATTAGGTCTCAGTTCAGGGATTTGGGGCAGAAGTGGGACCTTAAATTTTCCTTTAAGCCTATCTAGACCTAAATTTCTTAGCAAGGTGAGCTTTTAAGGTAGGTGTTTTCCCTTCAATATACAGATCTCCTTTTATTTTAGTTTCTGCATTTACTGGAAGAGTATAGAGATTGGACTTTTAACTACCCCAGATTTCATTGGTTTTGAGGCCAGCTCTTTATTCTCTATGCTACATTGCTTCTTATTTATTGAAGAATGTCACAGGACTAGTATTCCTTTTGCTAATTTCTATATCTTTGCTATTGGGAGAGACCTCAAAGTCATTTGACAGGGAAAGGTTTGAAGGTCAGGTTATTTTTATTTTTATTTCATTGACCCAGACCATAGCCACCCTATAATTTTGAACTTGGGCTAATTCCCATGCAGTGTCAGTAATTAGCTGTAGAAGTAGCCCCATTTTCTTTTACTATTACCTATGAGGGCTAGAATCATAAGTGACCTTACAGACCAGACTCCTATAGGAATAACTTGACTTTGGGCTTGCCTGGTAGGCAGCTCAAGTCCAGAAAGGTTTTGGAAAATGAAAATGTTCCTTATTTTCTGCAGTTGCACTTCAAATTATTTGATTTGATCCCATAAGAATAAAAGGGGTAGTAGTAGCAGAACTTAATAAAGCTGATGAGATCTGACCAAAAAATGATTAGTCAGAGCTGGGAAGGGAGACTGTGGCTGGTTGGGATTTAGGGTAACTCTCTCTAACCTATAACAGCTTGTTTTAAAGGATGGAGGAGCCTCCTTTTTGTCAGTGCTGTTTGCTCTTTCTCTAAGATTCACAGCAAGCCCTGATCAAGAGTCTCAAAAGAAGCTACTGGAAAAAAGACTTTGTCTGCATTTTGAGTTCTAGACTTACATATCTACATACCAATGTACTTGGTAGTAGATATGAAAGGTGAGGAATGAAAAAGGAAGATCAGGAGCAGATGGCTGAAGGTGATTTCATCTCTAAGAGCTGCCTCCTTATGACTTTCCTAGGCTTCCTTGAGGAACACCAGAGAGATACCAGTGTTTCCTTCACCTTGGTGACTTGGCAGTGACTTGACATGAGTTGATGGGAAAAGCATTAGATTTAAAGGCAAAGGATACTTAAATACTAACTCTGTCACCTTTCTAAAAAAGGTATAAAAAGTCACTTAATTTTTCTGAGTCTCAGTCACCTATAAAATAAGGACATTGGACTAGATTAAGCCCTCATAGCCCTAAATCTTCTGACAAATAATTGCTCAGATTTGGACAAACTTCCCAGGTTTCAAAAAGAGAATTTGACAAATTATTCAATTCTTGCCCGAATTTGAGAGCAGGTTTTTTTTTTTAAAATAGTGTATAAACATTTAAAGGGAAGAGGTGGTTACTAAGAGTCAGCCAGGTAGAACATATTCATTTCCCTTTCTGACAAGTTATATCAAGGATCCCATTAGATTCTTATCACAGGATTATTCTTGCCCCTGTTCTAAAGATATTTTCATTAGTGTTGCTGAGGAAGATGTAGATAACACATCAAATTTTTACAAATTTTATGTGAAGCTAGGAAAATACATTGAGGAATAGAATTGGAGTTCAGAAATATCTTGACAGGCTAACAGTTGGCTGGAACTCACAAAATGTAAAATGCTCAGTGTAAATTTGTGCATTTAGGTTAAAAAAAGATACAAGTATAGGATTAGTGGTAGATAGAACACAATTCATGTTGTAAAAGAGTACTGGGCAGGCATTTAAGTACTCCACTTTGTCAGTCAAGTTCAGTGAAGCATCAGATAAACAGAGCAATATCTACCTGTTAACTCTATTCTCTAGGACGAGGGAGGTGATAGTCTAGTGCAAGGCTTCTTAAACTTTTTCCATTCATGCTCCCCTTTTGTTGTGTGGCCTGAGGGTATGTGCAGTGCAAGCTGTGTTCAAAACAAAGTTGTAGGATGCAACACTGGCAAGCACAGGAAACAAGGTGTTTCTCCACCTTGGATTTGTAAGTTTTGGTCATTGCGCTTTTAGAAAGCTTCTACTGTTACCAAATTTTTCTCAACCCCATATGGGGCCTTGACCCACAAATGGCAGTCTAGTTGATCTGTGCTCTGGCCAGACTGGATCTAGAATAGTGTCTAAGGGTATTTTTAGAGGAGCCATTGACAAGCCTAGAGTACATCTCAAGGAAGGAGGACAAGAATGGTGAAGAGCCTGGAAAACCGTCAGATCAATTGAAGATTGTTTAAGCTAGAGAAAAAGAAACGGATCATTTCTCATTCTATATGCTCAACAGGATCTCTCAGCTATCACAAACTCAATTTTTTGACTTAACTTAGAATTGGAAGATAATGTGGTTTTCTCCTTTTTTTCCCCCAGCTGGTGAATACAAACGAAAACTTGAGCAGAAGCCGAAAGATCTTGCGTTCGATGTCTAGAAAGTGAGTTTAAAACTGGAATGTCAATACTAGTTACTATTACACTTTCCTACTTCTGTCATTATTAATAAATTCATGATGACATTCACCTCCAGGAAACACCATGCAATAGAAAGATCTTTGAACCTGGACTCAAACCCTATTTTGCCGTTAACTTTGTGCAAATCACTGAACTTCAGTGTCCTCAGTGGAAAGATTAAGGTTGGACTAGATTACTTCAAAGGACTCTTCCAGCTCTAAATCTCTGATCCCATGGATCCTCAGACTGTTGACAAATTTTTGGAAGCACTTTGATGTAAATGTAGCTGACTGTCATAGGGCAGATGAAATGATTCAGTTCATTCTTAGAATTAGTTCAATCTTAGAATTAGACTATAAGAACCATTCTTTTTTCCATTTACAAAAATATCACGTGTGTAGGAATATTTCCTTTTTGCCCTGAACTGTATTTAAACTTATCATCTAGAGTGATGGTCTCTAAACTTTTTTTGAGCTTGCATCTCCATCAGTACTTGTACACTTTTTATTTCATCAACCACCCCACCCCTGTGGGTCTGTTTACTTATAAAATATAAGTACACTATAAAACTTACTCCAAAAATAGAAGTGTTTAAAGGATGAAGACATGTAAGTCAATAGGAAGTCAGCCACTGGAGTGGGGGGGGCGGTTAGGGAAGAAGGGGATGGTGTGAGGTGTCAGATCTGCATGTTAGGGAAGAAAGAAAAAAAAATCCCTTTAGCAGCTGTGCTGAATGATTGAGACCAGGACAGCAATTTGGAGGCTACTGTAATAGTTTCAGGGATAAAGACCTGAACTAGGTTGGTGGCTATGTGAGTAGAGCCAAGAGAACATATGGGAGAGATGTAGTAGAAACAGGATTTAGCAATTGATTAAATATGTAGGGTGAGGAAAAATGAAGACTTTCCCAGTGGCAGCTTTGCTGGGGCTATAAGCAGTTAAGCTATGCCCTTACTCAGCTCAGGAGGGAGGAAAAAAATAAGGATAAATGTTTGATATAGTAAACCACATATTGGGTGTTGTTGCATCTTTCCACTCTGGTTTCTACCTTTAAAGATTGGTTTAAAAAAAACAAACAAACAAAAAAAAAAAAACCTGCTTACAGTTATTAGTAGATGCCTCCACCCAGCAGGTGGCCTAACCTAGGGATGTCTGCAGTATGTAACCAGTTGCAAGTTGATTTTTTTTTGTAGTTTAGTCCTCTTGAGTTAAATGCTGATGAGAAAGATAAAAGTGGGCAAAGTGAGATTCAGAGAGGTATATAATGTTCCCAGGACCAGTTAGAGCAGTCTAAAGTTAGAATACAAAATACTATTAGGCTGACAAGAATAGTTTAACTGTTGAATAGTAAGCTTCTTGTGGAATAATCAGAAACAGAACAAGGGTGAGATTTTCCACTTGTGATAACTAAAATCAAGAGTAGGAAGGGGATGGAAGAGGACTTAACCTAATGATACATCTTGTAGAAAGAAGTGTCAATACCCTGATCTATACAGCATGTAGACTGTGGTTTTTTGCTGATTATAGAATGTTAGACTTTAATTTTTTCCCCAGTCTTTAAACCACCCAGTTAAAACAAGTATTATCCCCATTTTACAGACACTTAAAGAAGTTTAGTGAGTTGCCCTTGGTCATACATAGCCAATGATAGAGAGGAGAGATGGCAGTGTTCATTCCACTCAACCACAATGCTTTTCCATCCTACCCAGTAGTGGGGCTTACAAGTCCTAATACTGTCCCTTTACTTCTTTTCCATTTGTAGAGTGGCAACCAATAAACTGCTGCTTTCCATGATTATCCTTCTGGAGCTGGTCATCTTGGGAGGCCTAGTCTATTACAAGTTCTTTCGAAAACAATGAAAGTCCCTACCTCCTCTTTATCCTTCTTGTGGATCTCTAAATCAAAGAGCTAAGGACCAACTTCACTGCTATGGGCTAGCAGTTTAAGCACTCGGACTGTGTGTAAGAGAGAAGGCAGACAACGATTGGAAATGTAAAGTAATGATAACAAGGCTGGGGTGCTATACCAAGGTAACAAATGCTGTGTTTATTAGTTCTTTAAATTTATAGAGTATTCTAATATATTAACTCATGATGAACTAAATAAAACCAGTTACAGAATACAGTAACATTGGTCACCCAAAATGAGGGATTTTTTTTTTTTTAAACAATTGGGAGAAAAATGCTCTCACGAGGGCAGTATTGACATCGCCAATTTTAATATCACTTTAAGTGCCTCTGTAGAACTCTGGAATGCCTATTGTGAAAGAACCCCATGGAAAAAATACCGACTCCCTAAATTCGAACACATTCTTCACTGTCTGATTCATCTGGTGAACCGGGAGTGGGGAGATGGTCATAGCCATCGTGCCGTCCTTCCCTCTTCTGGCCGAAGCTTGAAGCAATCACATCCACAGCTAGCCCAGCTGTGGCCTTCACTTCCTCTGAAGTAGCCAAGAGAGGATTGACTTCAACTAGATCCAGGGCCGACAGCAAACCTGAGGGAGCAGAGCCACAAACTATATGATATGAGTCTCCTACCAAAGAGGTCAGTCAGTAGGACTGGGAATAAAGGTAGCCAGCCTTGAGCTGCTTATTTCAGAGGTGGAACTACATCTTAATGGTTTAGCTGCTATGTTTTACTTCCTTCTACTGGAATATAGCTTTTGCTATAGAAACTAAAAGTGGAGTTGTAATGTTTGTGTCTAAGCATTTCTCTATTTACTGGTTGTATTTCATCCAGATGGAGGGTAGCTGAGCAGACCAGAGGGAAAGTACTTGTAAAGTTGCTAGCCTAGTCAGATACCTAACATGGTGCCTGTTTCTAAAGATTACCTAGCTAACTCTCTCATTTTAAAAGGCCTATAGCCCAAGTCTTTTTGACTCCTACTTTATCTTAAACAAAATGTGCTGCCATTAATGTTACCATAAGAAAAGAAATTTAAAAGTTATTTGATGAAACACTTTGGATTATGAAACAAATAAGATCAGCTAGCTAGGATGATAACAGCCATCTATCACACTGTTTGGTGGGCTAAGAGTTTTTTGTTTAGTGGTTTCTGTAAGAACAGATTTCCAGCCTTACAGTGACAAGGAAACCCACAGGGAAGTTTCTGCACATACCTGCCTAAAAGAGAGTGCTCTCTTTTGTGCCCCAGTTAGTCTATTTGTGCCTTCTACATCTTCCTCTCCATCCCCCGAAATAAGTGGCTATTGGCCACTTGCTCTTAATTTCTCGATTTAAATAAAAAAAAGATAAAATTAAAACTCTCAGACAAACCTTAATATGACTTTTGCTTTTCTAGATGCTTAAGATCAAACCTGTTTTCATTACTCTAATATCACTCAAGGTAGTTTGTTTTTTTGCCATACCCCAAAATCTTTAATTTTTTCCCAGCCCTTTTCACCAAGGTTTTTACCTTCTATACTTTCTGCATTGAGGAGAACAAGAATCAATGCAGTGAAACAACCAGTATCTACATTTTTCCTTCTGCTTTGAGAAAGCTCAACTTCCATTCTTTCTTTACAATTATGATTGAGAGGAAAAAGTCAAAGCTAGAAATCATGGGGGGTGGGAGGTGGGGTGGAACTTGACAGATTTGTTTCTCTAAAGATTTAGGAAGACTTCGACTAGTTCTCTAGCTTTTCTTCCTTGCCTGATCACTGAAAAAAGTCTAGAACTAGAGAAATGGTTCAAGTATTACCTTGTCACTCCTAGGGGCAAAGTTACCCTGCTTCCTCCCTGATCACAGTGTTCCATTATATATGCTGGACTTCTATAGATTATATCTGATTAGACCAAGAAACCCGCCCAGAACTCAAAATGTTGTCAACACAGGTGGTGGGGGTTAACAAAACTTCAGAGGAATATTTAGTTTAGAGTAAATTTAGAGTAAATGGGGTTTGTATTAGGATACTTGCTTCCATGGAACAAAACAGTTTTAATGATGGAACTTCTAATTCTTCCAGCTGGCTAGGCATCCATTTTTAGTTTATGTGTCTAAGAAACACCTGGGGAAGAAGGCCTTTTTTTTTCCCCCCTTTCTCAAGGGAGGAAAGATAGGGGGCTATCACAGCAATCATGCTGTAGGGGCTCAGGTTACTGTTAAATTTCTTTGTTAAGTCCCTGAGTCTTTAAAACCATTTTATAAGTTGGGCAGGATGATGCTGATGCAACATCTATAAATGTAAGTAAGCCCTTTTGATATAATACAGTGTATCTTAAAAGTCCAAATCAAAGTCTTTAAAATGGAACATTGGAGCAGATATCCTGCAAGTAAGAGTTCAAACAAATTTTTCTGCACTTAGTTGCTACATACCTGTATTATGTATCTCCTCTGCAATGTACATGCCTTCCCGATAAGTCAATCCACCCACAACAGGAGTCCCTGTTGCTGGAGCCAGCGATGGGTCAAAAGCATCAATATCAAAGCTTAGATGAATTGGTCTTTGTTTTCTAGACAGAAATGGGAAGCATTTTATCATTTAGTCATACTTTGATCTGCATCTGTCAAGTAGTTCTGTAGCTTCCTGTTGCATCCAGGAATTTGATCTCCTGAACCTACAGGTTTTGAAAGGTTTCCTTTTCGTGGAAGTTATTGTAGGTATCTATTTTTAGACTTTAAGGATGTAAACCGCCTTAAGATAATCTTGACTTAGTCTGTATGCCTGGAACAGAAAAGATGTACTATCTTACAGAAGAACCTAATGCTATTGAAACTGTCCACAAAAAGAATTTTTTACTTCATTGGATATGTGACCCTGATGAGCTATCCAGCCCCCTGATGTAAATTAAATTAGGTTAATCTGGATTAAGTTTCTGTTGCTCTCTAACCAGGCACAATAGCATGATTTGACTCAGACCTTAAACTTACCCCACCATTATCTTATTACTCACTCCTTTTCAAGTTCAAGCATCAGTTGATCCCAACTATCTGTCTAATGGCTGAAATTGAAATGAGAGGATGATGTATATGAATTGCTCAAATTTCCTTTTTTGTGACGTAGCACGATACTAGATGGCAACCCACTTAATAGTGAAGATCTAGTATCAGGGGAAAAGGCTGCTTTGGAAATCTTGAATCTGATTCCAAGTACCTTTCTAGAATCCTTCCTCAAGCTTCAAAAAACTGTCAGTGAAACTGCTTTCAGGGAAATTTATGGTGATTCTGGCAAAGCAATAGTTAGAATGTCTACCTATTACATTTTTTTTTTAAATAACTACCAAGCTGTAGAACTGTTACATGAGTATAAATTCTATGTTGGGCAGACATAGAATTCTAGTCTTACAGGTCTTACTTTCTCTTATACTTGAAGCAGCCTCTAATACTAGATAGAAATGAACTGACATCCCAACAGATTGAAGATTGGACTACAATGTACAACTCCCTGCACCATTACCCACTGGGGCATAAGTATCCAAACATTTCTCCATTATAGTTGCTTACTTGCTAATCAGTTGATCAAATGTTTGTTCCATGACCTTCTGGATTCCAAGGTGGTCAATGTCCCTCATTGAAAAGTATAAGATGTCATATTTTTTAAGAATAAAGCTGGTGAGGCAAAGAAAAGGAATCCTGAGTTAATGATTTGGTTTTAACTCATGCATATTCAGGGTTCCAAAGTAGCTATTCATTCCCAATATAGTTCATATTTAAAGATGACAAAATATACCACAGCAACTTCCCAAATGGAAGACAATCATTAACGGAAGTTGACCAACCTTGTAAAGAAACAGCCATTTGTTGTAAGTTTTGAGGGAAACCCATGTCAAGTTGAATTACTTTGATTCCTGTCACATTTGTCTTTTTGTACATCCTTGTTTGGAGGGAGGGAAAGCTAGTTAGCCAAGTGATTCAGCAGGATGGATTAGAAAAAACACTTAAGATTTAGAACCTCAAAGAACTAGAATGAGTCTGTTCTGGATAATGGCTGTGTGACCAGGGTGCTTGGGTTCCCCAGCTAAAATGGGACTAATTTTTAGACTGCCCACCTCATAGGGTTGTTGTGAAGAAAATTATTTATAACATAAAAACATTTAAGAGAGAAATGTGAATTAAAATTTGTAGTAATAGTAGAGCACTCAAAAACCCACCAGTCAGGAAGAATTTTTGGTTGGCCTAGAAAGTCTACAAGCATAGGCTGAGGTGAATGAGTTTGATCTAGAACCCCCAGGAAGGGCAGTTGAATATGTTCTTGAAGGGAAGAGAACATGAGGTTCTGACCCAGAAACAACTGGGATGGGTCAGGCCAGCTTTAGTTAAGAACCGAGATGGGAAGCTTAGGTGCTACTTAGTCTAGTATGGGATAGTTAAGGAAAAAAGAAAGAAAAAGAAAATACCCTTCTAATTACCCCACTCTGGTATTACATTATTTTCATTTTTGCATATGCTCTTTTCCTTTACAGAAAGCTTTAGAAAACACACATGTGGTCAAGAGCAGAAGTGTCAGGCTCTTAGAGCACCAGATAAAAATCTGGAAATGTTTAACAAAATAAATTAGAATATAGTACAACATAAGTAACGTTAATTTGGGCTTTTTTAGGTCAATATGTGACTTGTGGAGGTAGAACATAGAAGGGGAAGAAGGGAGTGGATTCTAAGAAGGCACCAAGAACACCAGCTTCTTGGCAGTAGTGAGGAAATTAGGGTTTGGGTGAGATCTCTGAACTGAAAGAACAAAGCTCAAAACAAGCAAGGTCCAGAAGGCCCAGAACATCAAGAGCAGAAGGCACAGTCCCCTTGGATCATCTCCAAAAGGAGGAGCTGGGGCCTGGGACACTGTCAGAGGTCACATAAGGCTTAATGGCTGTGACAATCATTTACAAATCTTACTGTTCAGCAGGATCCACATCTCTTAGGCCAATATATACGATATCTGGGGATGAGAGACAGGGCTTGAGCCAAGAGAATCCTGGGAGTGATGGCACCTAAGTGAAAAAGGAAAGGGAAGGAAAAAAAAAAACCAAAACTTAAGCTGCTTACTCTGAGAACCCTCCTAATGCTAAGCATCACTTTTTCCTCCATGATCTTTCCATTTCAGAATAGATCTGTCAGTCAATTGGTAGTGAAAATGGGGCCAAGAGCTTCAAATAATTTCCAGAACCCTGTCATATGCTTAATGATACAGTTCTACCTTTAATAAACTCACAGGGAAAAAGCTGGATTGGAGAGGGGGGTTGGGGGGGCGGAGAAGAGTCCAGTGCAATAGCTAAGAATTCTTTACTGGGGTAGGCTGTTAACAAAATTCCTGTGGCAGCCTGAAAACCCTTAGTCACTCCCACTGAAAGTCAGGAAATTTCCCAGTCTTGAAGAGAATCACAAAGATGGAAATTTACTTTGAGCAGGACTGTAAGAGGTAGCTCTGTTGACTCAAAACATTCTGATTGGAATCATACCTATAGTTTTAAAAACAGGAAAATAATTTCATTTCTACTGCATTCATGGGACAGCTTTTGCTATCTACTTTTTACCCCTATCGTTCAATGAATGTGAGAAACAGATCGGGACACGCTGACCTGGAAAAATACTTCAAAGGGCAGCCACTTGCTGTAAATAGTTGCTAAAAACAGCAGTATAGTTTTCCAAAAGGGAATAAGATATTCCTTCGATTGGAGGGTAGCCTCAGTTTTTCATTAACTAATCTAAATAGCATAAATACTGCTGATTAAGTCCTTCTCTGCTGCTTTGCATGTTACAGAACTGTTTACAGATGAGATCCTAGTGAAGTATAACTCATGCTGTTTCCAGGTGCTGATGGCAAAAGCTCAAGCCTTCCATAATGAGCAGCCCTTGTATTTTACTGTTTTGCCATTTGTCCTAATTTGGCTCCTTTCTAAGAGAAAGGATGAGCTAGAATTTTAACATTACTTTTAATAAACACCTAAGCTATTCAAAGAGGGGGCAAAAAAGGTACCTCCTGCACCAAAAGAGTAGTAAAGGTAGAACTGGTAATGGGGCCAGGGGTGATGGTGATGAGGTCTGTCCTTTATACAAAATCTATATTATAGTACAGTTCAGAAGGCAGCGCACACCCAACACTGCAATGAGTATAACGTTTGATTTCTACATTGCCAGCAGAAAGGCTAGGTTCCAACTTCCCTATTCACAAAGCTGCATCCTTAAGGGAAGTGGTTCTTCAGTAACAGAAAGGCTTGTAGTGATTGTGGGAGCAACGTTATTTCCTTCCCTGCTTAGGATGGGAAACATCTCCAACACATCACTCATCCCATCTTGCACAACTACCTCCCAAAACATGGATAATTAGTACTGTGTTTACCTATTTGAGTCAACATTCAACATTCTGGTAACCAGTTCAATCAACTGACCTTGTCCTGCAGTTCTCTGAGAAGGAAGGAGACTGGCTGTCCATGCAGACTCCCAGACAAAGTGGTAAGGGGTGTGTTGATGTCAGCATGAGCGTCAACCCAGATAACACATAAATCTGGGCAGTGCTGGACATGGCCACTAATGGAACCAATTGCCAAACTGCAAAGAAGAACTGTAGTAAACATCGTAATAAAGTACCACTAATTCTCACATTCTGTACTTCAGACAAAAATTAAAAACTGAGGTTAGGTTTGGATAATGCAGATCAAGTGATGAAAAGGAGTACTGCAGTGACTGGCATGGGGATAGTGATGCACCAGAACCCCTGAACAGGTCAAGGGTATATCACACGGGCTCACGTTAAGAGCAATACAGTCTGGTGCAGTGAAGTAAGTGGGTCCAAGAAAACAGTACATACAATGACTACAACAATGGAAATGGAAAGACTACAAGGCAATCAGAAGTGAATGTTGCAGATTTATAAAGGGACAAGCTTGGCTACAAAGAGGAGACATGAGAAGCCACCTCACCGTACTTCCTTTGCAGAGGTAGGAGGTCCACAGTTGTGTATATACTACATAAATTTTTAGACTTTCTATGTATTGATTGGTTTTGCTAATTTTTTTTTCCCCTTTAAAGAATATTTCTTGTCATATGAGACGATTCTAGGAGAGGGAAGGATAATGGAGAAATTCTGATAATTAAAAAAAAAAAATCAATTTTTTTTTTTTATAAGTGATAGAGGTGTTCACTCATTTCATAACTAAGTAAAAATGTGTGTTTATGTGTATGTATGTGTATATACAAACTCCAGGGAGTCATATAACACTTTGCTGGGTGCCTTAAACAGTAGGTTCAAAGTATCAAACATTTGTTAATTTAGGAAATTCATAAATGTGAAGCCTATAGGCTTCTTAAATGAGATAAAAATAAACACCCCAGACCTTCCTAGAAGTTCAGAAGGAGCCAAAGAAAGGTTTTGCTTATTTTATTTTGCTTATATTTATTTTACTTAATTTAAAAAAAAATTACTTTTTTTTAAAAAGGCACCAAAATTTTTCTTAAAAAAAAAAAGAAAGAAAGAAAAAGAAACCAAAGATGACAAAAATTGGCACTCTTGTTATTTCTAAGGCCATTGACTTTTTTAGGACTAATTTAAAAAACCTTATTTTGTGACATTTTACATTGGATTTACATGTTATCCAGATACCTAAAGTATTTCCCCCATTCCTATTACTTTCAGTGTTTGACTCCTGGATATAATGAAAACCCTGGAAAAGTGACCTAATCCACCAAACCTGGAAAAAAGAGAAAACAATGCACTAGTAGTTGGGTCAGTCTGTAGGATCAGAATCAGCAAGATTCATCATTGTTAAGCCCAGTGATGAGTAAACTGTATGAGCTCAAAGAACTGCAGGTAAAGCAACCTTTTTATCTCAACCTTTCCCTTTTCCCTAGCTTAGCACATTTTCTTGTCCAGAGCAGGCTGTGAATACACATTGGTTGAATTTAAAGCGTTTTATAATAGGACACCAGATCTCTCATTTATAATAAATGATATATAAAAATATACATAACAAAGCTAAATGTCAGCCAAGCTTGTGAACTGGAATGAACAATCTTGGTTTGGGAGGATCTGATGATGAAGTATGTCCCTCAGTATACAGGTGTGTGAATTGTAAACATTTGATAGATAGGGGAGTTGGACTGGTTGGCCAAGATATTTTGTGCACTGTAAAAAGTGATGTAAAGAATAAAGAGAATATAAGATGAGTGAAGGGATACAAAGTAAGCATAACCAGAACAATTTACAAAATAACTCCAGTAATGTGAAGGGAAAACAGCCTTGAGAGTAGACCAATGGTGAAATATTCATCCAACCTCAGGACAGAAGTGCTTATTTTCAGACATGACAAATGTGTCAAATGTGTCAAACTTCTTTTCTGGATGATATTTGTTACCAGGCAAAAGTCTATTTCCTAGGGTGTATGTGGAAATCTGTGGTTAATTGATACTGATAGAAACAGAGCCTTGTAGGAAGTTTTTTGGTAAAAGGATGGTTCAGTGGACAGGCAGGGAATATTAAATGGGAAGTGGGGGTGGTAGTGTCAAAGCAAAAGTTAACAAAATTTAAGGTGGGGAGGGGAACACCAGGCCCCTCTTCCTTACCTCTCTCCCCATCAAACCTTTTTTTTTTTACCTGCTAACAAGTTAGCAATTTGAGATTCACCTTATCTTTTTTTTGTTATTTTAATTAATTTAGTTTTAGTTTTCAACATTCACTTCCACAAGATTTTGAGTTCCAAATTCTCCCCATCTCACCCCTCCCCTCCACCACCCCAAAACGTCGTGCATTCTGAATACCCCTTCCCCTAATCTGCCCTCCCTTCTTTCACCCCCTCCTTCTGTTATCCCCTTCCCCTTCTATTTTCCTGTAGGGCAGGATAAATTTCTGTACCCCACTGCCTGCATATCGTATTTCCCAGTTGCATGAGATTCACCTTATCTTTTGTTCCCCCCCCAACTCCCCTAGCTTGCCTGGGATAGGTGACAAATGGAGAATGTTAAAGAATCCACGAAGTAGTGTTAATGACCATTGCAGTAAAAGTAGCTAGCAGAAGAACAGAATAAAAGCACAGGGTAGAGGTTATCTACAGATTGAAGCTGATTGATTGGGAGTTGATTGAAAAGACTGGAAGAACCGCCCACTGGATACAGCACTGAGCTGTGAGGTAGGATTCTTGACTTCTAGTTGCTTCCCCACTGCCTTGATGTCCTGTGTTTGGATTTTCCAGTTAGAAATTTGACAAATTCCATTAACTTCAACAAGCACTTTAAGCATTCACCATACTCCAGCCTACTGGCCCCTCTTTCTCTTTTGAGAAGCCTACATATGTTCTTTCAGGCTCCAATCCAGACATTTCTTCATTTTCGAAATCGCTACTTAGGAATAAATACATCCTACAAGATTCCTTGAACCAAATCCCACATCTTTCATCCCTCACTGCCAAGCACTGTCCTTAGCAAGTGGGTGCACAGTAAATAGTAGCTAATTGATGAATAAGAATACTAACAATCAGCCCCCTCAAAGGCCTGAACTGTATGTAGACTGACCTTCAAAACTGTTAGCAGAAACACCAATTATGTATGACTGACAGTTGCACTTAACTTCTCCCCAGTGTAAAAGCACACTCACTAAGATATCAGTTATGTTATCAAACATTATTATTACAATGTTCTAAGACCTAGTTAATCTTCCTTAATAGAGGATTTGATCAATTCTCAAGTTTCCTCATCCCCAGTCTAAAATGGGGAGATCCCAGGGCCTTGTAGCCCTAAGATTCTACGACTTCACTTATAAAGTACTTTTATCTTTATACACTTAGAGCATTAAAGATTATAAAGTATATAAATTGTAAGGACACATTATCTCATTTGATCTCCACAACAATTCAGTGAGGCAGTTTATTCCTTATAAGAAAGCCAACTAGTAACTTACCCAAAGTCACATGTATGGATATGCAGGTTAAGCTACCTGACTAAGGTGACACCCCTACACCCCACTTACCTGTGGTCTCCTCCCATAGTGAGGCACTGGTGACCAGAAGACACAGCCCTGCTAACCGCCTCTGCCAGCTCCTGGTTGGCAAGGCCCACCGAGCGAGGGTTCACAATCAGATTGTTGTAGAGCTCATCATTGGTCACAGGGGTGAAACGCAGATCTCCCACGTCATTTACCCGGCAACCTTAATCCAAACAGAGGAAGGAAAGAAAGAAGGGTAATTGTGCATTCTCTACTGGCACTTCTCAAAGTTAGGGTCAGGAACAAAGAAGAACAAAAAAAATTGCTATTCCTGTATTGTATTGCATTTCCAGAGGGTTTTTTTTTCCCCACCCACAGAACTACAAAGGAACTGAAAGATCTGGCTCTACCATGACCTAATTAAATGGCCTGAGGCTCAGTTTCCTCATCTGTAAAATGAGGAAGATGTACTAGATCTTTAAGGTCCCTCCTAGATCCAAGTCCTGTGATCTCTATCTCCTAGAAGCTAAAGCAAGTTTCTAAACAGGAGAATGCTACTTCTAAATAGTGTTTCAAGATTTAATCTGACAAGGTTGACAGTGTACTTTATGAAATGTTTATCTTTTAGAGAGAATATATTTTATGTTCTATGTATTTCTTTTTCAAGGAAATCAAAGGGAGATCAAAGATCATTTCAATCCTTAGGAGTGATAATGAAAGGATCAAATATTGCTGAGATAATGGGAGTATTTACATTTATACACCCTCCTTTTAACCAATAAAGCTGGTTCCTTTATCTTTCAAAGTATTTCAAAGATCACCTTACATCTCACCTGCAAATTCCGACATGAGTCTACCTTCCCTTCCTTTAAAGGGACACTTATACATGTTAATCACTCCAGCTTCCCTCTACTTCATACCACAATCTTAGGTGCAAAACCAACAAGCTTTCAGTGTGAAAGCTTGCAGCATAGTGTTTGCAAATAACGAATATGGATTTCTCTGTAGAGAGAAGGCAACTTCTTGACACAAATATTAGCAATTGACTGCAGTAGCATTTTTCAAATTTTAAGTATGTAAAACCCATTTTCTAGACTCGCTCCTTTTCCTCCCAAAAAAGAGCCTGAATCTCCCAGTCATGATTAAGATCCTATAACCTATGTACATTCAAAGGAAGAAATGGCCCCCTGATATAAAGGTTGGGGATATGACCCTATTAGCTGTTGGGGCTGAAAAGGACTTTGTCCAGTGATCTGTTTATTAAGTTTCTACTGTGAGCTGCATACCAGGAGAACTGAAGTATCGTCCCCACCTTTGTGGCTTTAAACTAGTAGGAGGATAAGACAAATGTGTAACTATAAGACACAATGATGCATTAAGTAAGTGCATTAGCAAGTTAAAAACAAGTTATGTCAATGAATTTAAGGGAAAAGAATGCTGCCTGGAGGAGGTAGCATCTAAATTGGGCTTAAAAGGATGGGTGTAAATTAAACAGAAAAAGGGAACAAAGGGAGAAAGAACTTGACAGAGTTGGAGTAAAGGAAGAGAAGGGGGTGGAGCCAAGATGGTGGAGCAAAAGCAGCTACTTGCTTGAGCTCTCATCCAAACCCCTCCAAATACCTATAAAAAATGGCTCTAAACAAACTCTAAAGCAGCAGAACCCACAAAAAGACAAAGTGAAACAAATCTCCAGCCCGAGACAGCCTGGATGGTTGATTGGAAAGGTCTGTTGCGCTGGACTGGGAGAGGAATGCAGTTCGGCATGGACGTGCAGGCCTCAGCGAACCTGGAACAGGCCTCAGAGGACTGAATCACGGGCAGCTGTGGTGGTTTCTAGACTTCTCAACCCACAAACGCCAAAGACAACTTAGAAGGGGTCAGTGGGAAAAGCCTGTGTCTGCTGTGAGAGAGAGAAGTGTGGTCCCAGTCCCCAGTCCCTGAGCACGGCCTTGGGGTGGTGGCTGCTTCCAGCCCACAGACTGAGGGGGAATTGAGTGGCTGATCAGAAGGGGATTGCAGGGATCTCTCTGCTGATGCAGGATTCTCTGACTTTGCCTGTGCTTGGATCTGGGTCACAGCTCTGGGCGGTGATCCTGGGGCGAGGAGGAGCGCTGGCATGGTGGAGCTTGTAGTGATAGTGGAGAGAAAATCCTCTTCACAGTTCCAAGACAGAAAAGAGTGCTTGTGGTCACTCATAGACCAGAGCACAGGCCAGGAAAGGAGTATCAACACCTCGCCCTTGATCATAGCACCTTGGAAGAACTGAAAATTTACAGGTCCCTAGAAGTATCTCTGAAAACAGCTGCACAAAACCCCCGAAGCTTGGGACAGTACATTCTCCACACTGGAAGCAGACCCCTACCTTAACAAAGAGTTTATAACTCAAATAATTGGCTGGGATTGTGAGCAAGCAGCACAAAAAGAGTCAGACCATAGAATCTTACTTTGATGACAAAGAAGATCAAAACATACAATCAGAAGAAGATAACAAAGTCAAAGCTCCTACATCCAAAGCCTCCAAGAAAAATATGAATTGGTCCCAGGCCATGGAAGAGCTCAAAAAGGATTTTGAGAAGCAAGTAAGAGAAGTAGAAGAAAAACGGAGAGTGATGCTAAAGGAGATCCAAAAAAATACTGAAGACAATAACACTTAAAAAATAGCCTAACCCAAATGGCAAAAAAGATCCAAAAAGCCAACGAGGAGAAGAATGCCCTAAAAAGCAAAATTGGACAAGTGGAAAAGGAAGTCCAAAGCTTACTGAAGAAAATACTTACTTAAAAATTAGAATAGAGCAATTGGAAGCTAGTGACTTTGAGAAATCAAGACACTGTAAAACAAATCCAAAAGAATGAAAAAATAGCAGAGAATGTGAAATATCTCATTGGAAAAACAACTGACCTGGAAAATAGATCCAGGAGAATTTAAAAATTAATGGACTATCTGAAAGCCATGATCAAAAAAAGAACCTAGACATCATCTTTCAACAAATTATCACGGAAAACTGCCCTGATATTTTAGAACCAGAGGACAAAACAGAAATTGAAAGAATTCACTGATCACCTCCTGAAAAAGATCCCCAAAGGAAAACTCCTAGGAATACTGTAGCCAAATTCAGAGCTCCCAGGTCAAGGAGAAAATATTGCAAACAGCCAGAAAGAAACAATTCAAGTACTGTGGAAACACAATCAGGATAACATAAGATTTAGCAGCTTCTACAATTAAGGGACTGCAGGGCAAAGGAGACAGGATTACAACCAAGAATCACCTACCCAGGCAAAACTGAGTATAATCCTTCAGGGGAAAAAAATGGTCATTCCATGAAATAGGGTACTTTCAAGCATTCTTGATGAAAAGACCAGAGCTGAATAGACAGTGACTTTCAGATACAAGACTCAAGTGAAACGTGTAGAGGTAAACAGGAAAGAGAAGTCATAAGAGACTTACTAAGGTCGAACTGTTTACATTCCTGCATGGAAAGATGATATTTGTAACTCATGAGACCTTTGTCAGTATTAGGGTAGTTGAAGGGTAAAAATTGTATTATTTATGTGTGTGTGTGTGTGTGTGTATGTATGTATATATGTGTGTATATATGTATATATATGTATATGTGTGTATATATATATGTATATATAGATAGAGGGCACAGGGCGAGTTGAAGATGAAGGGGTAATATCTGGAAAATAAAATTAAGGGGTGAAAGGATTATACTGGGAGAAGGAGAAAGGGAGAGGTAGAATACGGTAAATTATCTCACATAAAACAGACAAGAAAAGGCTTTTATAGTGGAGGGGAAATGGGAAGATGAGAGGAAGGAGTGAATCTTATTCTTATCAGATTTGGCTTAAGGAGGGAATAACATACACACTCAATTGGGTATGGAAATCTATCTTACCCTACAGGAAAACAGGAGGGGAAGGGGACAAGAGAGCAGGGGGATGATAGAGGGGAGGGCAGACTGGGGGAGGGGGTAATCAGGAGCAAACACTTCGGAGGAGGGACAGGATCAAAAGAGAGAATAGAATGGGGGGGCAGGATAGGATGAAGGAAAACATACTTAGTTTTTCACAACATGACTACTATTGAAGTGTTTTACATGACTACACACATGTAACCTGTATCGAGTTGCTTACCTTTTGAAAGAGGGTGGATGAGAAGAGAAGAAGAGAAAATTTGGAACCCAAAGTTTTAAAAACATGTTAAAAAAAAATTGTTTTCACACGCAACTGGGAAATAAGAAATACAGGAAATAGGGTATAGAAACCTATCCTGCCCTATAGAAAAATAGAAGGGGAAGGGGATAAGAGAATAGGGGAGTGAGATAGAAGGGAGGGCAGATTAGGGGAAGGGGTATACAGAATGCATGCCATCTTGGGGTGGGGGGAGGGATGGGATGGGGAGAAAATTTGGAACTCAAAATCTTGTGGAAGTGAATGTTGAAAACTAAAAATAAATAGTTTAAGTCAAATCTCAAAAAAACAAAAAAAAGAAAAAGAAAATTATAAAGATCAAACAGGATTCAAATAAAGAGATAAGAGAACACACACATACAAAAAAAAAAAGGAAGAGAAGAGACTTGTCTAATTTGGTTGAGGTGCAGAGGATATGGGGAAGAGTAATAGGTAGGATGGGGAAGGCAGGCAGTAAAGATGCTGAATGCCAGAATAAGGAGCTTGAATTTTTAATCAAGGAAGCAAGAGGGAGCCACTGAACACTTTGTTTTGTTTTGTTTTTTTTCCCCACTTGAGGCCTGATATAATCACATGGCACAAGGGAAATTATTCTGGCAGTAGTATGAAAAGGATAGAGAAGAGAACGAAGGTGTTAGGACCAGCTGGGAGACTACTGCAATAGTGCAGGTAGGTGGTAATAAGCATTGAAATATAGAAGTAGGAATAAAGAGAAAGGGATTAATAGCTGTTCTACACACAGAATTGGTAGAACTTAGTAACTAATCAGATTTGTTGTTTAGTTGTTTTCAGTAGTGTCTAATTCTTCATGACTCCATTTAGGTTTTTTTGTTTTGGGCAAAGATACTAGGGTGGTTTGCCATTTTCTTATTCAGCTCATTTTACAGATGAGGAAACTGAGGCAAACAGAGTTAAGTGACTTGCTCAAGGTCACACAGCTAGTATTTGAGGCCATATTTGAACTCTGGTATTCTTGACTCCAGGCCTAGTGCTCTGTCTGCTTCTAGACCTGATTGGAGAGGAGAGGTTAAAGAGGATTACAAGGAATACTATCGTTCCATAAGAAATGATGGGCAGGTGAACTTCACAAAAACCTGGACTTAACATGAACTGATGCTGAGTGAAGTGAGCAGAACCAGAAGAACATTGTACACAGTAATAGCAACATTGTGTGTTGACCAACTATTAACATTAATAGACTTAGCTCTTCCGAGCAATGCAAATCTAAGACAATTCTAAAAAAAACTCATGATGGAAAATGCTATCCACATCCAGAGAAAGAACAATGGAGTCAAACAAAGAACAAATTGAAATCAAAGCATACTATTTTTTCCTCTTTTTTTCCCCCCGTTTCATGGTTTTTCCCTTTTGTTCTGATTCTTCTTTCACAACATGACTAATGTGGAAATGTTGGTTTTGAGGTTTAGGTGTGCTGGGACCCCAAAATATCGACAGCAAATGACACAGGTCCTGCTTGAATGAATTTAACCCAAGCCTTCTTTCAGCCAAAGACAAGGTTTATTAAAGGCCCACCCTTATTGGCCAGACTCTCAAAGAATCTAAGCATTTGTATCACTAATGCAAATGGGCCAGATTTTAAAGAATCTGAGCCTTGGCTAAATTATAAGAATCTGAGCATCTTAATGGAGACGAGATGGACCTTATATACAGAAAGACTGTGGGAGGGATCTAGGAGTAGCCAAGTAGTTTGGGGTGACAAGGAGGGGTCAAGGGAGGATCTTGATAGGAGTGACTGGGAGGGGAGAACGGGGTCTAGATAGGATCAAGGGTGGGAAATGGGGTGTGGGCATTGGGAGGTAACAGACAATAGAGGGCTGGGTTAGGTTAAGGGAGAAATTGGTAACAGAGAATTGGTGCTGGGTGTAGGTGATAAGCAAAGGCCAGTTGATAGGATTATAATCCTCAGGGGAACACTAGAGACTTCCTTGATTAAGTGGGAGTTGAAGGAGAGTCTGTAGACAAATGGGACCCAAATTCTTTTTGGTAGGGGGCAAAGGTCTTGGCTTGGGCCCGTGCCTATCAGAAATACGGTTAATATGATTGTATATCTGTAGCCTATAGCAGATTGCATGCCGTTTTGGAGAGGGGGCAAAATTTAGGACTCAAAATCTTATAAGAGTCAATGCTGAAAACTAAAATAAAGATTAAAAAAAAAAAGGATTACAGCCAAACTGCATAATCCCAAAATCCTAAACATAGGAGATTGGGTGGATGGTGTTTCAGTAGTGAAGTCAGAAAGAGAACCAGGTTTAAAGAGAAAGATAAGCTCACAATTTTGGACTTACTGAAGTCCTTGAGGGAAGTCATTCTATCCATTATATACTGTTAGTAGTTAAACATGTAGGCCTGGAGCTCAGAAGAGAAGTCAGGAGTAAAGATAAAGATTTCAAAGTGGTCTGCATAGAGGTGGCATTTAATTTCATAGGAGTGATTGAGAAGGAGAAAACTGAGGCTGTTGAAAGTAAAATGGGTTGGAAACTGGGCATGTAGGGGAAGATAGGTTCAAGATAAATTCTAGACATTAGGCCTGAAGCAGCCAGAGGAAGAGTTGCTCTCCACTGTGGTGATAGGCTGGTCATGGGTTATCTAAGAAATCTAGGTTTTCAATAAGTGTGGTAGCTTTAGGATACACAGAAGTTATTCAGGCCAAAGGCACAGGACAAGCCCAGTTACTGAATTTAAGAGGACTGCTATTTCCCTCTCTACTTGCTCCATCTCCAGTTACAATGGACAACAAGATGCTGGCAGCCTTATAACTTCTAACACCCAACTCTGATCTTTTAGACCAACTAGAAGTTACTTTTGACCTTGATGAAAAGTAGCTGGGGACAAAAATACTTCAGAGGGAAAGAAATCAACATTCTCATTCACCCTGGTAATTCTCTAATTTTCAGAATCAATAAAAATCCAGACAAGAACCAATGATGAGCTTAAACTATATTAAATAATTAACTTTGAAATATCCTTTGTTTGAGGAATCAATGAGAATAAAGTATCAAAAGCATTTTTTTTTCTTAAATGGTTGCACTACTGATTTACTTTAAGGTAATACTGTTGCTTTCAAATTTTCAGTCACTACCAAGTACCTCAGTAAATTAAGAAAAGCATATTTTTCAGAGTAGCAAACAAGGAATTGAGTACAGGATTGAAAGCCATTTAATAGTCAACTTGTCGAGAAAAATATTTGGAGAAAGTGGGCCCAGTTTGGGGCAGAGGGACGTAGTCTGTGGCATTAGTTTATAGCTTGACAACAATGATAAACCCAGTGAGTCTTGGAGAAAACAAAAAAACTAAGTGGGTATAGAAGGAAAGTGAACCAGGACACATGGCTCCCAATTCCCTCTTTCCACTTCAAATAATGATACTTCTGTCTATCCTAAGATATTAGGTTTTGGTTACCTTGGTAAAAGGGCAGGGCAGGCAGAATGCATAGTTGTCCATTTCCTTTTCTGGCTCCCCAAATAAAATAAGCATGCCAGGCTGAGATTCCTCCAGGAATCATATACCAACCATTATCTAATGGGTCCCCTCAGGACTTCTAATCCAAATTCACTCCTATTCACCGACTCCTACATCTTACCTAAGCATCTTTCCTCAAAAGAGGGGAAAAGGCCTAATAAACATGCTTATTTCCTTAGATTAATAGGTAAGGTTGATCATCCATTCCAAGTGTTTCTTGGGATTACATATTCCAATGGCGCTCTCTAAAATTACCCCTTTTTACCCATCTTTTAAGATTGAATGGATCACCAGCAGAACTCCTATTCCTAATTTTTAAGAAACACAAACAAGGATCCCAGTTGAATCTATCCACATTTATCAAGTACCTTCTACTGAGTCAGACTTTGTGCTAAGGGGAAACAAAAAGAGGCAAAAGGCAGTCCTTGCCTTCAAGGAGTTTACGATCTATTATGGGAGACTACATGCAAATATACACAAAACAGGCTACATTCAAGATAAGCAGGTAATAATTAACAGAGGGAAGGCACTAGAATTAAGAGGAGTTGGGAAAAGTTTCCAGTAAAAGATGGGGAAGCTATGGAGACCAGTAGGCCTAGCAAAGGCAGGACAGCATTCAGAGCCAAGAGATGGAGGTCTTGTTTGTGGAACAGCCAGGCCAGTCACTGGATCTTACCCATCAGAAAGTCAGGTATAAGACTGGAAAGGGCTAGGTCATGGAGGGTTTTGAACTCCCCACAGAGCATTTTGTACTTGATCCTGGAGGCAATAGGGAACTACTGAAGGTTATTGAGGGGGTGGGGGGGGTAGTGTGACTTGGTAGGACCTATGCTTTAGGAAAATTGTTTTAGTGGCCGAATAAAAGCTGAATTGGAGTGGGGAGAAACTTGAGGCAGGGAGACCCACCCAGGAGCCTAGTGCAGTTACATTTGATGAGGATTTAAAAAAAAAAAAAAAGGCTCCCCTTAGTGCTAGTTAGGCATTTAAAAGTTACAGAACTGCAACATTTCCAGTTGGCAAATCTATAGCTAATTAAATAAAACTGATTGATTGTGTTTAACTGCCCTAGAAAACTGCAAAAAACCCTATCAAAGTTGCAGTTGAAATAACTGATGAGCAACAAGGCTGAAATGTTAAGAGTAGGTCTAAACTAGGAAAATACTGTGTTAATCCAAATTACTCACAAAATTGGTTGAACTTTCCTTTTCACCCCAGACAATTTGAATTAGTTTAATAAATACCCTCTGAAAGAGACAGTGTATCAGGGGATTTTTATAAATGCTAAAGTAATTTGCTGCCACTAATAAAACAAAGGAGTATATATTCTATGTAGGAATGTAACACTCCTTTAAAATGTATCCATTTCAGAGCCAAGTGGTTTAAAGTGCTCAGAAACTTGTTACTGGCCAGAATAAGCCAGGCCTAACAAATAAATAAATAAGGTCACATGAACTAGGCATATTCATATTCTTTTCCCAGGAAAAACTCCCTAGAGCCTAGTTGCACAACATTTGCTTCCCTCCCCACTTTGCTCCTGTGTTGCCTTGCTCTAAGAGGAATGGACACAAGTTGTTGCTTTTGACCATGAAGATGCTGGACTAAGGTTACAGTTCAGCAGACAGAGCACTGAGCCTAGAGGCAAAGGCTTCACATCCTCACTCTGTCTCCTCTGGGACACAGGGAAAGCCTCTTCACCTCCTGGGCCTCAGTTTCCTCATCTATAAAGTGGAGAATTTAGACTTGACCTCCAAGGTCCCCTCCAGTTAAAGCTATGACCCTGATCTTTGGGACTTTATAAAGGGAAGAGACACCATGTTCACATGCTGGACTTCACATGCTGCACTGCACATGCCTTATGTTAAATAAGGTAAATGTAGTGTAGAGGGGATAGACAGCTGGCTGGGAGAACCTGGACTCAAGTGCCACCTCTCAAACATACTGGCCATGGGACTTTGGGCAAATCACTTAACTCTTCAATGCTCCAACCCACTGGAAGTACAAAGAAGGAGCTGACTTGCATGTGTGGAGGGAGTTTCCTCTTCTCACAGCAGTTATATAAATTCCTATTAACAGTTCAATTACTGGTCTAGTCCTAAACTTATCCATATATAAATTCAAATTGCATGAGTACACTTCAGACATGCATATGGATAGACAGAAATAAAAATGAACAGATTAATGCTAGTAGCAGCTGATGCTATAAAGGATCTTCAGGTAGGGGAAAAACCTCCAAAGCAAAAAATAAAATAAAATCACCTTCAAGATTTGATGATAACAACTAGTACACAGTGCTAAAGGCTTGTAAAGTGCTTTACATATATTTGCCTTTGATCCTAACAGTAATCCTGTGAGGTGGGTGTAAATATCCCTGTTTTACAGATAGGGAAACTGAAGCAGACAGTAGTGAAAAGGCTTACCCAGAGTCCCACAACTAGTCAAGTGTCTAGGTTGGAATTTCAACTCAGATCTAATTCCAAGTAAAGCACCTTAAGATCTTTTTGTTACTTTGTTCAGTGGAATTACAGGCCATAGCTAAATGAGTGCTTCCTAACCAATGGTTCTTCTCCTAGAAGGGCTTTTGCTTTCAGCACCTCCTTTTCCCTGCCTAGTTGCAGTCTTTTCCCATATAAGCCACTGCCAACCTGTATATTATCAACTAAGTATTAAGCGCCTATATGTGCCACAGCCTGGATAATTACAAAGAACAAATCTAACCTTCCAGGAGTTTATATGTTAATGGTAGAAACAACATACACATCTATGTATATGAAAAGACAAAAGAAAGCAGACGGAGGATGGGGAGGAGGGGGGTGGGTAGTGGCATAGACCAAAAAAGGCCTCCTGGAGAAGGTGGCCTTTGAATTGAAGGAGTCTTTAAAAAGGAATTCCACTTGGTAAAGGTAAGGAGTAAGTGCATTCCAGGAACTGGAAGGCAGCCATTACAAGTGCACGGAGATTTGAAATAAAACAGAGAGGCCAGCAGTGGCCAGAAAGGGCTGAGAAGGGGTCGAAGTTTGAAATGATGTGTAAAGAGCTGTAAATGTCAAACCTCCAGAGGACTTTGTATTTTTTCCCTAAAGACAAGAGGAGTTTGAGTAGTGGGGCGACAGGCTCAGACTTGTTCTTTAGAAAGATCATTTTGAAGCTGGGTGGAGACAGAGAGACCTTTTATAAGTTATTGTAATGGTACAGGCCGGACATGATGGAGGCCTTAACTAGGGTGTGTCGCCAGGTGAGTGGAAAGAAAGGTATGTATATGAAAGATTTTTAAATAAGGAATTCCAAAAGTGGGATCTGGAGAGAGAGTTCACTTTTGAACATAAGTTTAAGATACTTTTAGGACATCAAGTTTGATGTCCCTCCCATGGCTAGTAGGCAGTCAGAAATGCAAAAAATGAAAGGTAAATCTGAGAAAAGCAGTTACAGTTGAATGATTAAATTTGAATTTAAATTGTATAGGTTTGAGAAGACAGTGAGAAGCTAAAAAAAAAAAGAATTATTGAAACATTTTTAATGCACAAAAGACAAGAAAATAGACAAACTTTAAAGTTTATGAATTTATTATTCAGTGACTTAGGTAGCAACTAGGTATTGCAGTAGATAGAGCTTGTAGTCAGGAGGACCCAAGTTCAAATATAACCTCCTACTAGTTGCATAACCTCTGGGTAAGTTACTTAAGTGCTCTCTGCCTTAGGTTCCTCAACTATAAAATAAAGAGAACAGTAACCTACCTCCTAGGGGGATTGGTAGGAGATTTTTGAAGGATCAAATGAAACTATTCATAAAGTACACAATTCCTGGCACATAGTAGGCTTATTTCCTTCCTCTTTAGTATGTATGCTATTATGTAACAGATTAGAGGTTTTGAGTATAATTCTTTTTATTCTGCTTTGCACACAGAAATGTTCATTTTGTTTGGTGCCTAAGTTCAAAATAAAAATAAAACTTACAAACTTTAAAAAACAAGAGAAAGGACTTGGAGACAATGTATATAGATATTTAGATTTTTCTTTTTTTCCTTTTTTGATATTTAGCTTTTTCAAGGAGTTCCGCTGAGAAAGGAAGGAGACACAGGACAGTGTTTGTGGGAACTGCAGGCTGCAGAGAAGATTTAAGGAGTGGGGATGCTCTGCTGGCCACATCTGTAGGCTGCAGGTGGGGCAAACGACAGCAGGAGCAAACTGTTCTTAAAGAGAAGGGACAGAACCAAGCATGGACAGGCTGAGTAAGGAAAAGGGCCCCTTCGTCAAATGGACTTGATTTTTTTCGGTTGAGATAAGTTCCTCAGATGAGAAGGTGTTGGGGGAGGTTTGGAGAGGGAAGAGGTTACCAATACTTTTTTTCAGCCATTCTGGTGAGAGGGATAGAAAATAAGAGAGGAAAAAATGCCTTATAGACCAGGTGAGATTAGAAATACTGGTTTGTAGAGGACCTAGTTAGCATGAGAGAAGAGTATAGAGTTTAGCTGGTAAACTAATGGGTAGAGATTGGTAAGAAAGGGGACTGTCCAGTGGATAGAGCACTGACCTTGAAGTCGGGAGGACCCGAGTTCAAATCCGGCCTCACTTACTAGCTATATGACCCTGGGCAAGTCACTTAACCCCAACTGCCTTAAAAAAAAAAAAAAGAAAAGAAAAAAAAACAGAGGAGACTGTCTCAAGGGCTAGGTTGATGGCCTGGGATAGTAATGAGGTTCAAAGAGCACAAAATAGGAGGGGGGACTTCTAGCTAAAATAACTGCCTGAATGGGCAGCAGACTGTGCCTAGCTCCCCAACATCTAATCTAACAAAAGCCTGAAATTTGCATCAGACTGAATAATTATCAAGAAATTAAGCAAGTACAATAAATGTAATTTCAGAGAAACTACATCTTCTATACCTGAATTGCACACACACACAAAATTTAGCTAGCAGCCCACAGATAATCTGAAAGCATGGTGACCAGCAAAGCCTGCCCAAGCAAAAAAGTTCATATCCTCCTAGCACAGAGAAGAGCCAAGAGCCTGCAAAACTGTCTAGAAACAGCAGGAGCGGAAGGAACACCAGAAAATGCTCCAGGGTGGTTGTGAACTACAGTGGGGCCCATGGAAACGCAGGGGAACAGCACTGACCAGCATTAAGGCCAACTTGGAGTGGGATACACTAGGACTCCAGGGTTTCTAGCATCTTGTCCTAAGATGCCATAAGAGCCTTGAAGAACTAGCGCTCTGAACCTCAAAGATACAAGAAGGCCTAGCCCTGGGAAGCGCAGGTCACCCCAGAATCCAAGTGCCCTAGGTCAAGAAGATAACAGGTCCAACATTTCATCTAAAAGCACAGCAAAAGGTGGAGCTTGGCTTTGGCCTCAAGCCCAGTTGAGGAACTAAAGCTGGAGAGATCAGGAAGTGAATCAAATTCCAACTGATATAAAAGAAGAATTGCTAGTCTAGAGATTCCCCCTTAAGGGGATATTATCTCCTTGACCACAAGCAAAGACTCAAAGGGAAAAAAATGGATTCTTCACAAGGACCACAAAATGAAGGAGATTTTTTAAAAGGGAATAAAGCTCTTGAGAAAAGAATTAGAATAGCTTAGAAGTGGTAAAACCTTACCCAAAAAACTGACTCCTTTAGAGCAAACAGAAATGAGTGACTCCATGAGACAGCAGGAAATATCAGAACAAAAGATAAATAAAAACTACCCAGATCTGTTATAACTGGAGGGCAAAGTAAATATATATATATAAAATCCACTAATGTTTTATGTTTTTGTGAAACTTTCTTGAAAAAATTCTGATCCAGCCATTCTGGAAAGCAATATAAGTTGTGACATAGCTAAGTGGTAAAATTGATAGAGCACTTTGCCTGGATTCGGGAAGACTGGAGTTCAAATTTGGCGTCAGGCACTTGACCAGAGAGAAGTCACTTCACCTGTTTTCCTGGGTTTCATCAACTGTAAATGAAGATAACAGCACATACCTGGCAGGGATGTTGTGGATTAAATGAGATAATATTTGTAAAGCACAGGTGCCTGGTGCTGTAGCAGGTACTATATATGCTTATTCCTTTCCGTCTCCCCTGAAAAGTTGATACCCTTTGATGCTGGGATCGTACTACTAGGGAGATACCTCAACAAGGTTAAAGATATAAAGGTTCATGTGCACCAGTATATTCACAACTGTCTTTAATATCAAAGACCTACTGCAGAAACAAAGTAAATGTTCATCAGTTGAGTAATGAACAGTCACTGATAGAATGGAACAGTCCTACACCATTTAAAACAATGAATATGAAGAGTTCAGGCTCTTATATGAACTGATGCAAAGTGAAATGAGCTTAAAAACCAGGAAAATACACATTGATTATAGCAACATAAATAGAACAAAACACCGAATGCTCTAACTATGACCATGTTTGGCACCTAAGTGGTACAGTGGATAAGAGTGCAGGACCTGGAATTAAGAAGACTTGTTTTCCTAAGTTCAAATCTAGTCTCCACATTTATTAGCTGTATAACTCTAGGCAAATCACTTACCCCTGTTTGCCTCAGTTTCCTCATCTCTAAAATGAGCTGGAAAAGGAAATGGCAAGAAAATCCCAAATAGGGTCACGAACAGTCAGACACATTTGGAAAATGACTGAACAAAATTGGCTCCATTTAAGAAAATGCAACACACACACACACACACACACACACACACACACACACACACACACACACACACTTTGCTAAACTATTGTTTGCTTTTTTCCCTTTTCATTCTTTGTTAAAAGGCATGGCACTATGGGCAAGGAATAAATTTAGAAATGAAGATAATGATGCGAGGGAAGGTGGGCTAGCCATACCAGATCTTAAATTGTATTATAAAGCAGCAATCATTAAAACTACTTGTTTCTGGCTAAGAAATAGAGTGGTGGTTCAGTGTAATAGGTTAGGTACACAAGACACAGTAATGACTATGGTAATTTACTGTTTGATAAACCCAAAGACTCCAGTTTCTGGGCTAAGAACTTACTATTTGACAAAAATTGCTGGGAAAACTAGAAAATAGTATGGCAAAAACTATGCATAGACCAACATCTGACACCATATACCAAAATAAAATCAAAATGGGTACATGATTTAGATATAAAAGCTGATACTATAAGTAAACTGGGAGAACAAGGAATTACCTGTCAGATTTACGAAGAACAGAAGAATTTATGACCAAGAAGAGATAGCGAACATTATGAAATGCAAATCGGATAATTTTGATTACATCAAATTGAAAGTTTTTGCACAAAGCCAATGCAACCAAGATTAGGAGAGAAGCAGAAAACTGGGAAAAAAATTTTTACAGTGTCTCTGATAAAGGCATCATTTTTGAAATATATAGAGAACTGAGTCAAATTTATAAGAATACAAGTCATTCCCCAATTGATAAATGGTCAAAAGATATGAACAGGCAGTTTTCAGAGGAAGAAATTAAAGCTAATTATAGTCATATGAAAAAAATGCTCTGAATCACTGTTGATTAGAGAAATGCAAATCAAAACTCTGAGGTACCACATCACACCTATCAGATTGGCTAACATGATAAAACAGGAAAATGATAAATGTTGGAGAAGATGTGGGAAAATTGCAACATTGCTGGTGGAGTTGTGAACTGACCCAACCATTCTGGAGAGCAATTTGGAACTATGCCCAAAGGGCTATAAAAATGTGCATACTCTTTGACCCAGCAATACCACTTCTAGGTCAGTATCCCAAAGAGATCATACAAATGGGAAAAGGACCCACATATACAAAAATATTTATAGCAGCTCTTTTCATGGTGGCAAAGAACTGGAAATTGAGGGGATGCCCATCAGTTGGGGAACGGCTGAACAAGTTATGGTATATGAAAGTAACGGAACTCTATTGTGCTATAAGAAATGATGAGCAGGCAGACTTCTGAAAAAGCTGGAAAGACTTGTAAGACCTGAGTGAAGTGAGCAGAACCAGGAGAACATTGTACACACTAACAGCAACATTGTGTGTTGACCAATGATAATAGACTTAGCTCTTCTCAGAAATGCAAATCTAAGACAATTCTAAAAGACTCATGATGGAAAATGCTATCCACATCCAGAGAAAGAAGTATGGAGTCTGGATACAGATCAAGGCAAATTATTTGCTCTTTTTTTGTTTGTTTGTTTCTTCTTTCTTGTGGTTTCTCCCATTGGTTCTAATTCTTCTTTAGAACATGACTAAGTGAAAGTAGGTTCAATATGAATGTATATGTAGAGCCTGTATCAAATTGCATGCTGTCACTCCTAGAAAAATCAGTTCATTCTCTATAAAATAGTACACAACCAGCACACCCAACTGTGACTCATTCCTAAGTCAGAAGCAAGCAAATATGCTTATTTACCCTCCTTTTCCTAATTCAGCAAGTCTCTTCCATATTAGAGAAAAAGACTCTCTCTCTCTCTTTGCTTCCCTTGTGTAAATATAACTAGGACCTTAACTATTACATTCAGGGTAGGGCAATTTTAGTACCAAATATCTGCTCATTTCCTGTACAGGAGGGTAAAGATATTACTTCCAAGGTGAGTAAATAATTAGATTAGTCACACATGTGAGAGCACTGAACTTCTGAGAAGATAGTGGTTTATATTTATGAATTAAACCTTAAAGACTGTGGTAAATATTTGTCTTTGAGTATCTGTTCTATCTGAAGAAGGTATAGGCAGCTGCTTGTATAGGATGATTAGAAGGGTCCTCTGTCTGAAATCCCCAAAATTAGATCTTTTGCGTTAAGGCACTAAAATTCCTTGATAAAATACAAATCAATTACTTGGTAGAGATAATATAGACCACAAAATTTAGAACTAGAGGATTATTTAGTCGAGGGCTTCTTAACCTGGGGATCTGTGAATTCATTTTCTTTTATATTTCAATATAATTGGTTTCCTTTGTAATTCTATTTTATTTTAGTCATTTAAAAAACATTCTGACACCAATCCTGTCTTTTAGAGATGGAAATGAGGAATCCTATCCAGAAATTTTTATAGAAGAGAAATGGAAATAAAGTGGACACTCATCTGGTGGAATAGCTAATCAAATTATGTACACGAATATAATGGGATATTTTTGTGTTACGAGAAAAGACAGATATGAAGAATTCAAAGAAGCTCAGGAAGACTTGTATAAATTGATGCTACCAAAGTAGATAGAACCAGGAGAACAATTTTGTAAATGACCACAATAATATAAAGGGAAACACTAAAAGGATTTCAAAACTCTGATTAATGACCAATCATGACTCCAAGAGACTGATGATAGATCATGCTTCCCACCTCTTGGCAGAGAAGGGACTAGGTGTAGCAGAAAGCATTCATTTTCAGCTATGACCAAAGTGTTGCTTTGTTTTGCTTTGCTTGACTATACTTATTATTTGGGAGGATGTGGGTCATTGGAAAAAGACAATATTGTGTTTAAAAAAAAAAAAAAATTCAGCAAAGAAACTGTGTGCTTTTATGGCAGGGTAGCAAAATGGCACCAAAAGTAACAAAATCACATTCCACAATTTTCCCCAAGGCTAGACTTGCAAAAAGTTGAAGGTACAGAACCAAACAGTCAGGAAAAGGTGTAATCAAGGTAGAGAAAAGAGTCAGTGTTATGTTATGGAATATTCAATGAATAAAATAAATCAAAGAAAAATTGGTTCTGGACATATTACATCAATTCAAGCCACAGCCACATCAGGTCTTTGGTTTTTTGGTTTCAACAACCTGATTTTGTCAGTGAAGATAACCACTCTGTGTTTCTTTTTGAAGTATGATAGGATGGGGAGGGTGTATACTTTACTTGAAGGTATTTAAGCACTGACCAAGAAGAATGTTACCTTCAGTCTAGGAAGCCTAGAATAAAAATGGTTAACATGATATTGAAATTTCAATTAAATGAAGGAATGGTAAAAGAACTCAGCCTTCCTCGATGACCTTTTCATGCTTGAGAAGGCCATGCCACTGAAGAACTTTACCTGAGGCCTTAAAACATATGCTAGATGTACATTAGTCCTGAATATCACAGATGGGAATTGATACTTCAGACTGGATTAGAAGATATCTTAGATATCTTCAATTTAGATTCTAAGATTCTATTAAGTTGGTGGAGCTGCTAGTCAACATAAACATGTCAACTGCAGAGTAGAAATAGTTGTCACAACCTGAACCCAATGAGGGACATGCGTCTGTTCAGACTACCAGTTCTACCAACTTCAAAGGATCCTAGAATAGAGTTGGAAGACATGTAAGAGGCATCTCCCAAACAAGAAATAGCAATTTTAGTTGGCACAGGAAAGAGCCTTGGCTTTTGACATGAAAGACAGGCTTGCTTCTCATCATAAGAAGTCTATAATCTGAGAAATCTCTCTGCTTTTCTAGGCCTCTCTAAAATGAGGTGGCAGAAAAGGTGCCAATTTGCCTTGGTAGAGGGAGTTCCTTACAACAATGAAATCTTAAGTCTCCTAGGCCCTGTTGCTAGCTCTGGGACCAACCTTTATACATACAATTACACCATATTTACTTTTTTTGTTGCTGTAAATTGTAAACAATGTAAATGGTTACATTGTTGTTGTTATTTTGTGCATACTGTTTTCCATACTGGTTTGGCTAACTTTATTAAACTGCAACCTAGACAATTTTCTCTGTAAGGTATGCACAAGACAATAATATTTCCTACTATGTCTGTCCTGTTAGAATTTTGGCCCTAATTGTGTCATATCAAGTTGCAAAAGAAGGCTCTGCCCTATTCTTGGGAATATCAGTCTAAATTACAGTATTCAGATTTGGAAAACAAAACTAAGACTCTATATAACCAAGTGCCTCCTTCTATAATGTGAGTTTATTATCATTAATAATAATTATGGGTATTCATTACAATCAAAGAGATGGGTTAGTTTGTGACTAAAATAATGAGAATTCTAATGATAAAAATACTCAGATTAATTAGATGATTCCCAGGCCTAATCTTTCTCCTCAGTTTCAGTCATGCATCACCAACTTCCTTTTAAACATCTTGAACTGGATGTCCTTGCAGGCATCTCAAACTCATCTTGTCAAAAACAACTCATTATCTTTTCCCCAAAACCCTCCTATCTTCTGAACTTTCCTATTACTCTTAAGAGCACCACCATCCTTCAAATCACTCATGTCAGCAATGCTGGAATCACTAGACTCCCTGTTTTCACCTCTCGTATCTAATTGGTTGCCAAATTTTGTTTTTTCTATCTTCATAACATTCTTTGTATATGTCTCTCTCACACATCTACTATCCTAATTTAGGTCCTCCTCACTTCTTGTCTAAACTGTAGTAAGAGAAATGTGATTTCACCATACACCCAGGAAACTGGCAAAGACAAGAAAACATTGGAATGGTCAATGTTGGAGGGATTTTGGAAACCTAGGTATCCTAGTGCATTGTTAGTGGAGCTGTGAATTAGTACAACCATTTTGAGCAAGTATGTGACCCTTTCAGCAGCAAATCGGCCCTTGAATATTTGAGGTTGTACCCTGAAGGGATTGGATGGTCATGGAAACATTAAAAGCTGGGGTCCAAAAACTGGCAAATGATAAGGACTTTTCAAAACAAAAACTAGTTGCTGCAGTGGCTAGAATGATGGATTTGAAGCCATAAAGGCCCACGTTCAAATACAGACTCAAGACACTTAACCCTCTATGTTCCTGGGCAAATGCCTTAACCTCTCCCAGACTCTAGTTTCCTAATCTAGGGATATATAATAGGGATAATAATAGCATCTACCTTACTTACAAAGTTTTGAGGATCAAATGATATAACATATATAAACTACTTTGCAAACCTTAAAGTGCTATGTAAATGCTAGTTATTATGACAAAATAATTAACACTTAAAACTAAAAGTAAATACAATTCCCTAACTCATCCAGTAGTCAACAAAAGAAATTATCATTCTTTTTCAAATGAAGCCCTTCTTTCCCTTACTTCAGACACTCACATCTTTCTTACAGATAAAACAATTTCACAGTTCTTTTGTAAATAGTTGTCACAGAAACAAGCTAGATTCTTTGGTCTCATCCAGGAAGATAGATACACCTTCGGTGTCTGGTAAAGCACCAAGTGATATAGGAAGTCTGGGGTGTCACTAAAAGAACAGGATGTATGATTTTGCTAGTGTTGGAAATGCCCAGTGAAAGTCCTTCAACCGTGGCAGATCCTTAATTATCTTTTAGACAGTTGCCTGGGGCCATTGGGAGGTTAAGTGAATAGCCAAGAATCAGAGGCAGGAAGTTGATTGTCCATGACTACAAAACTAGTTCTCTAACCACTGATTCTGATTCTATGGTCCTATCATCTTAAAAATAGATGTCTCTGTTGAGGTGAAAGCCAAGTACTGAGACAAGCTACATAATTACAAAGGCAGACATTTAAAACTAAAGTTTTCCTATATAGTTACAGAACACTCAGTTCTTCCTCAGAGAATTCCCACATTCTAAAGTGGAAACCCTCATCAAAAAGTTGCTGTAGTTATTATGACTAACCAACATCAGGAAGAGGGACAAGGACCAGGGCAATGCCTCTTTAAGTGGGTCCTTTGGGTTCTTCATGCCATCCAAAATGAGTAGGTCCATGAGAGGATGTACCAAGAAGCTTCCTCTATTCTACTCAGAAAAGAAAAACAAGTACAAGGACTGTCTACTTTGGATAGTTATTCAAAAAAGCAGAAAGTTTAAATTGGTTCCATCGCAACAATAGGTAGTACCTGTGACATAAGGGTTGGAGAAAACAGGCCAAAGATGGAAAAGATTGCTTTCCATGGGATGTCATTTTCACACATTTAGACTGAAAGCTCCTTGATTTTTTTTTTGAGGGAAGGATACAGTGCCTACTATGCTCCAGGCACTGTCATAATTGTTTTTTTTTCCCCCCAAATAATATCTATTTTATCCTCACATCAACCCTGGGAGGTAGGTGCTATTATTATCCCCATTTTACAGCTGAGGAAACAGCGGCAAATGGAGGTTAAATGACTTGTGCAGGATCACATAGCCAGTAAACTGACAGGAGCCAAATTTTTCCCCACTATGCCACCTAGCTGCCTTTTTACTCAGTGCCTGCTTTGGATTACATTAGCACTGCTTAGTGATATTGTATAACTCCAACTATTACAGCTTCTTACTATTTTTGTTTCAGGCAGGCTGGAAAATTTCTATGCGTTATGGATTTAGTTAATTCCATGTGAGACTGCTGACAGGCTATACTGGATAAATCAGTAATTAGGTGATACAATGAAAACATAAATCATATTCGAAAGAAAAATTAAAAGAGCAGAACAATAAAAATTGAAGTTTCACTATCACTATAGGGACTTCCCCAAGTTGGAGTTGAAAAAAATGCCAAAATAATAGGAACATAAAAAATGAATAAAGGAAGTGATGTGAAATGTTCCCTACTTAATGCAGCAGCCAGAAATGAATCTTCACAAATGACCCCCATACAGACTTAAGAAACCTCTACCTGTCAGAATAACCCTCAAGGAAGACTTTTTTATACATCACAGCTACTTGGTCCAGTTAAAAATTGTAGACCCCTTAAGCAATAAAAAGGTCAATTACCAAAGTAAAAGATTGCTTTCTTTTTTTGTTTTTGGTTGGGCAATGGGGGTTAAGTGACTTGCCCAGGGTCACACAGATAGTTAAGTGTTATATGTCTTAGGCCACATTTGAACTCAGGTCCTTCTGAATCCAGGACTGATGCTCTATCCACTGCGCCACCTAGCTGCCCCCAAAAGATTGCTTTCTTCAGTTGAAAACAAACCTCTAAAGAAGTAGTGTGCAGAAACCAATTTAAAGAGATAAAAAAGGAAAAAAGATCATTCATAGATGTAATTGGTAATACTTAAAACTAAATCTTACATACTTTGTCCTTTAATAACTCTTACTATTTCATGAAGACACATGAATTCAATTAGATGTTATAATGGGTAAAGGAGTGTAAGCCAAGAAATTTATGGTGGCTTAATATTAATATAGGAGAGATTGTACATATATACACATAAGAATTTTTAAATATATGAAGGAATTAGATCTTGGTGGTAAGAGATTGTGTTGTCCATATTGTATAGGCTCTGAAGGATGGTCTACTTTTGGAATGGACTCATGCCCTTAGAATGACTCAGCAGAGTTAGTGCAAAGATCAGAGCCATTTACGGCTTGAAGTCCATTTCCAGAATCTGTTTTTGCCATCTCTAGAATGGGAAAGTCCACTTCAAAGGAGACTAAGGGATCAAAAGGGAGTGCCTATCATTCCCCAATGGATAAGCTAAGGATATGAACAAATAATTGTCAAAAGAAGAATTTCAAACTGTTAACCACCAAGTCACAAGTAAGAGAAATTGAAATCAAAACAACTCCAAGTTTTACCTCACATTCAGGAAATCAGCAAAGATGACAAAGGATGGAAATAGTCACTGTTGGAGAAGTTGTGTGAATACATTGTTGGTTAAGCTGTGAATTTGGTTCAACTATTTTGAAAGGCAATTTGAAATTGCTTAAAAATTACTAAAATGTCCATATCCTTTAACTCAAAAATCCTACTGTTTAGTATATGCCAAAGATGTAAAAAAGAAAGGCCTACCTACACTGTTGTACAATAAAAAACACTCTTTTTAGAAACGCTTAAGGTTGTTCAAATTTTATTAGAAGACAGTTAGTCAAGCTGTAGAACACTTCTTTTAAAAAATGATTTTCAAACCTTAAAGGATTAAGGTGTCCTATTTAGACATCTGCAAAAAGAAAAAAAAATACATCTGGGAGATCAGGATATGTTAAATCCAGAATTTCTCCAATTTTGTCAGAATTTAAATATCCCATCATAAAACAGAGACTGAAGAACATAAAATTAACGATTGCCTAAGGATCATTTAGGCTGGTTATAATAGCTGGAAATCTTCCTGAGCTTAAAAACATAGAATTTCAGAGAAAAAGAGGAGAAAGCAGGAGTACAAGGCATGTACTTCAAGCAACAGGAAAAGGACAATTTTAAAACAGTAGTAACTAAACTGGCTTCTAGGACACCAATACTTTTTGTGGTACTAAAGAGCTGTAAATAAAACAAGTGCCCATTGATTAGGGAATGGCTAAGCAAGTTGTGGTACATGAATGCAATGGCATATTTGCCATACTGTTAGAAATGGTGAATATTAATAATTCAAAGAATGGAATATTTATATGAACCAACATAGAATAAAGTAGGCAGAGCTGGGAAAACAGCATACACAATATGCTGTGTATACAGAAAGAACAAAGCAATAAAAATTGAATGCTGTGGAATCATGACCAAGCCTGGCCCCCAAATAGAAGATAGGAGACAGCACACACCTGTGCTTCTTTTTTTTAGAGGCAGGGGACAACAATGGCATAGAACACTGTGTATAATATTCAATTTTCACATGTTGGTTAGTTTTGAACTTTTGTTGTTGTTGTTAAAAGGGATGGCTTTCTAGAAGGGAAAAAGAAACACTGGAAAATGCAGGTTATATAAAAAACAAAACATACCAAGAAATGATCTCCTGAAAATGGGAGAACAGCCACTGCTGTTTACAGCAACAGAATAAACCCAAGTTAGACACACACAATTCAAACTTCCTGACTATATGTGTATTGAGACAAGAAATTTCTAATTAAGGTTGTAGGAATTCCTTCTCTGGAATTTAAAAAAAAGAGTTAGATAAAGTTTCTTGGACTGCTTCAAAATCTATAAGAGGATTTAGTTATTGCGACTTCTCAGGATCTTTCTTGCACAAGAGTTCAAATCAGTTGGTCAACAAATATTTATTGAGCACTTATTGTGCATATTATAGTAGACTTGCCTCTTCCTTATTCTGTAGTCATGACTTAATTATCCAGATTTCTCTTTCCATCTGCCTTTTAAGTATTTTCACCTATTAGCAGCCCCATCAACATAGACAGTCAAAGTCAGGGAAGTAGGTAAAACATCAAGCATTTAAATTATCTGCAATATACATGTAAAGTTGTATATTAATCAGACCCATTTTGCACCTACTAAATGGTGAGCCTCTTTCAGAGAGGAGATCACCTTACATCTAGTAAACGAGGTGAGGTTTTGAGTAACTATTTTCATAAGAAAAGACCATAAATGCATCTGAGAGCATCTGGAAGAAATACCAAACTTCACCCAACTAACTGGATTGCCTCCATACCAGTAACTCATTTATCTGCAAGGTCAGGAGATACTTAAAGAGTATAAAGAAAAACTGGAGAACCTGAACTCCAGAGCTATTTGGTGATTATTGGCCAGTTAATGGCCTAATTTGCAGAGATGAAATTCTGACAAATATTAAATAGCCACTGTAAGTTAGAGGAGAGTTCTCTCATCCCAGAGCCCAGACCTATACCGTGAAAAACTATTAAAGGGTGAAGACTGTGCTGTTTTCCCACCTCCTGCTAGAGAGGTGGCAGGCCTCAAAGCCAAGTCCCCAAAGAAGCAGAACTAGAGAGGTGACTAGGGTAAGGATTCTTTCTGGGGGGAAAAATACAGCATTATCCCAAGAAAATGATTATAGTTAAGCCTGAAGCTAGAGGTAGCAAAGGCTAGCAGCCCAGGGAAGCTGGTCTGAGTGGCTTCTGCCTAAACCCAATCTCAAAAAAGGGGCACAAAGAAGAAAGAGATGGAGAAAGAAAGATAACCATAAGAAACCTAGGTGGGGTAGTGTGGTCAAAAGCAGCCACTAGAAGAAACAGGACCAGGACACTGGGAAATGAGGTTTGCTCCGATCAAGTGTCAGGACAAAGGCTGTGTTGCTGAAATCCCATCCTAGCCTACACACCCCAAGGTGGTAACTGTATCTTTCTACTCTTGGGCTCTCTCAATTAAGTCTGAAGTCTTTCCCCTAGGAATCAGGTGTACTTGCTTTTTTCTAAACAGTGAACTAACAGGCTAGTCTGTGTGTACTTGTCCGAAAAGCAGTTGGAAGGATACTATGGGGGGGGGGGGGGGAAGGATATCAAGATGATATAAAGACATGTTTTGCCAGAGCCCTGTCTTTGGTTGAACTTAGGGAAGAGGAAGGAGGAAGATGAAGGATCCTTTGATACAACTTCCCACAGAAAAGGAGGGTTTATACCAGGAAACTCAACTAGACAATGAGTCAGTATAGGGTGAGGGGAGGGGCAAATAGAAGTGGTTGAACAATCCAGTTCACTCAAAAACTTCAATATATTGAAAACTCAGTCTTGTTATTTGTTGTCAGCTTTGGCAAAAGGACTTATAAAGGAATAAGCTGAAACCTATGGATAAAATTGGAAAATTTCAATTATTCACATTGTTTTCCATGACTGATATCATAAAATGTCATGACTGATATCATAGTCACCCTTTTCTTTTAAATAATTTTTTTAATTTTCTAAACCTTGTTTATCACGCATCATCTGGTGATTTTTTAAATTTTTTTTGCTAGTTGTTAGGTAATGCTCACATATGTCACTTCCCTATATAACCCTGGGAAGGGGAGACAAAAGTAGGATTTTAAAAGAGGAAATGGGTATAAGACTAGGGTGAATCATCAGTGGCACTGCTATGACTGCATTGAGCAAGATGAGAAAACTTTTTAGTAAAACAGTCACTTAATTCCTTATCTTTATAAGACCCTTAAGTCATTTTATTTGACTCTGAGGGGTAAAAAAGGGGGCCAGGTAAACCAGTGAGAGCTCTTCTTCCTTTATTTTCTGGTCACTTAGCAGGACAGAAAGCAACACCGCACATTAACAATTTGGTTCAGCTGTGCTCCAGTTCCTTGGCACTACAAGGTGTTAATAATCAGTATTAAAGTATGCTATCCTTAAAGGTTTATTTCGATTAATGCTAAAATGCATTTGAAGGCAACAGTAAAATTTCAGAGAAAATGACCTAGTTTGCCACATTAGTTTATACCCTACCACTGATTCAAAGCTTCCTCCTTTTTTCAGTCTGGCCGGTTAACCTTACGCAGCACAGATACAAACCACAATCACTTACCCAAGTTGGAGAGCCTTTTCAATAACCCCGCCTCTCTTATGGCTGCAGGACCATGTTCTACTCCTCTTCGTTTCTGTCACATAAACGCACAGATACTGGTGACAAGTTGGGAGTGAAGATACTTTCTGAAACGCTGTACTTCACATGATTGATTTGTCAGTGAATGTCAGTTAAATTAAGTAGAGCAATAACATCCAGCGCCTAAGACTTTATTAGCTCACGAAATGCTAGGTTATTGGGGGGGGGGAGGGGGCAGAGAGATACCAGAATTGGAAAAGTCGGGTTAACATCACTACACATATCATTTTTGAAAAAAAAAAAAGCCGTAATCAATCCGATCACAGAACTTCAGATTTAGGGACTTTGGAGATTTGGAGATTTATTTAGTCCCGTTTGTTTTCAAATAAGGAAGTCGAGACTAGCCAGAGAGGTAAGGCGACTTATTAATGGTCACGTAGCTAGGATTGGCTGAATCTCCCCATTCCCAAGACCTGATCTTTCCACTACCCCGCCCCTACTTCTATCTAAAGGAGAACAAAACAACCCCTCCCTAGGCTAAGTAGCACCTTCAAGTCTTCTCCACTTACTGATCTTCTCGGTCCATGCTTTCTCCCCACCCAAGACTATCTCCCCTCCCTGCAACCCCCAGTCTTAAATCCTCACTGGGTGGCTTTGCTTCACGCTACCCGATGCTACGGGGGTGGGTGGGTGGGTGGAGGGAGGGAACCGCCCATTTCTCCTCTTCCAGCCCAGTGAGAAAACCATCTCTTTCTTTTTCCCACCATCCTTATCAAGGGAGATCCTCGTGTTTTCCCTCCTTTTCCTCCGAACTTGGAGCCCCTAAAGCGGAATGTGCCAGCTTCACCGCGCCCCGCGCTCCACTCCTAGGAGGACCCCGCATGCTCCCGATCCCCTCCCTGAAGGGGAAACCCTTTGGCTCGGCTTCTCCCCTCCCCCCACCCCATCCTCCAGCGGGAGAATCGGGAGGCTGCCCGCCGCGATGCTCTGGTTTCCAGGAAAGGGGGGGGGAGGGGATCCTGCCCCACGCACGCCCCGGCGCGGAGTCCCAGCTCTCACCTGCCCCTTGGAGAACGGGGCTCCGATCACGGCCACCGAGTGAACGGATTTCTTGAGCACGGAATGCGCTTGCTTCTGAAGAAGCCTCGAGAGGCTGCTTCTCAGAGACATGACCGAGAACAGGCCGGCGACCCAACGAGCTAGCGGGAGCAGGCAGCGGCTCCTTTTTATACCGCACCGACGAGATCGGTTTACCTCGCTTCGGGTACCTCCGCGAGCCCGGAGCCGGTAACACCCCGCCCCTTCACAGATCGCGTCACGGACTCAGCGCCCGAAGCCCCGCCCCTCGCGTGCCTCCGGCACACCTTCTCCCCTGTCCCCGCCCACCTCGCGTAGGATTCCACATTCGCTTTGGGTTTACTCCACCCTTCTAGTCTGGATTCTCTCCAGTTTCCAGTCCCTGACGTCACAAAAGCCAGTAAGTGCTGCCGGCCAATGAAAGAGTGGCCGCGGGGAGGTGTGTCTCTTTTAGGAGGGCGGGCGGTTCTATTCCTAGGCCTGGGTGGGCCGGCTCGCGGACTCCAGGCTGCCAGGTGGTCTGTTCCACCTCCTTAGCCAGCGTGGCGCGGCCCTTACTTGATGAGAAAGAGCTGTACGGTTTGTTAGCCCGCCGCGCGAGTGAACTACCAATGATTCCCATCTGCCCAACTCAGCCTCTCCCCATGCTCCAGGGCTTCAAGATGCAGATAATTGTTACGATGGAATCTGCCCTTCTCCACCTAAAAGTGGTGTGAAATTGAAGGTTAAGAATTCAACGATCCAGGTTTTTATGAACACTGTTGCAAGTTTTTTTGATCGTTCTTTACTAAAATCACCAGTACCTAGCTTACTCTTTCTAGTGAGAGTTTAATCTATTACTCTCTGTTGCATTCTCGGTTTTTTCATTAATTCAAAAGCTGCTGCCGTGTGCAGGGTTTTGCTATACGTTCTTTTTTTAAAATAAGTTTTTATTGACATTTTGTTTTTACATCACCTACATTTATTACTGTATACTCTCCCTATTTCCTGTCCCAGAGAGCTTAAACTTTAAAGAATAAAAAAAAAAGTTCAGCAAAAACCAACCAGCATATTGTTGACAGTTCGTCTGAAAAGAAGGTGAAGGTGCCATTTCTCTTCTTTGGAGTCGTTTGATTATTATAATTTCACAGCATTGTGTTTCATTTATTTGTTGTTGTTTCCAGTTACATTGTAGCAGTCCTTGTGACGAGGTCTCGAGGTTTAGGGGTACTGGGACCCCGAGATAAAAACAGGCGGATCCTGCCGGAAAGAATTCTACCCAATTGTTTGCAATTCTTTGCTACTACAAAATTGCTGCTATGAATATTTTGGTGGTCTAGAGAATAGAGAGCGGTCTTCAGTCAAAAACCACACTGTCAAGTTAAGAAGAGAGTGAGAAGAAAAGAAATGGAGGCACAGATGGTAGATTCTCAAGTTTAACCACAAAACAAATGATGTGGGGTGAGGGATAGGGGGAATAGATAAAGTGAGGATTCTTTAAAGCTGAGGGAGAAATCAATCAATAACATTTATTAAGCACCTACTATGGGCCAGGCATTATGCTTAAGTGCTAGGAATATAAAAAGAAGCAAAAGATAGTCCCTGATTTGGGTTATACTCTTCCTGACCCCCCCCCATTCCATTTTCCTCCGTGTTACAGCTTGTCATGTTCATTCCTCCTAGATTATGTCCCATGTTCAAAAATGGCAGTTATCTCTGCCCTCGGGATGTGTCAGTTAATATTCAATAAGCTTATTAAGCAAGTGAAGTGGAGAAAAGCCTCTGCCCCATCCTTGACCAAGAGGGGTTGCAACCAGTTTAGCCTCCAGGGCTCTGTCTTAAGGAACTAGTTGTTTTGCAGTATGTTTGGGGCACTTTCTGATTGGTTGAGGAACTATTCAAAAGATCTTGGAAGTCCTCAGAATTCCCGTGTTCTGCTGTGGAAGCCTAACTTCTAAATCTTTTCCCATAATTTCCCCTTTTTTCTTTTCTAGTAAAGATTTGGCTTCCACACGTTCCCAATTTCCGTATTCTCTAATCTCTTTAACATGATTTTTCATTCTTCATCACTGGGGGAAGTCTCAATGATACTTTCAGTCATCGTCCTTATATTGTCAGAGCCTGCCATCTGAACTCCCACCATGGATCCTACTGGGATAATCTTAGTGAGGGATGTCTGTATCAGTCATTGTACCAGTCCTCTAATGCATGGAATTATACAACATCCTACAGAAATTAATACTCCTGAATGGATACAGCCATTCCTTTCCACTTGCCCAACTAGGATTCTAACCATCCCTTTAATTAATTATCTATCCCAGAGTTCTTTGCCAACTCCTCAGTTAAAGTGTTAAACCTTAGTGATGGTTCTATCTGGGGCTGTGCTGCTGGTCAACATTTTATCAAGGGATTTTGGAGACTTAAAACAATATGGGAGAAGGAAGGGAGAAACTGACTGATCCATTGACAAATTAAAAAGGGGGCAGTCCCCTTATGAAGTACAGATACAAAGATCCAAAAGTAATGATAAATTGTTCATTTAAAGCTTCAGAAGTCTCTTCTCATACAGCTGTCCAACACTCTGGACATCATTTGGCACAGTCCTCTGGTCCAAGTGCTGTTCAAACAGTGTCCAGCAGACTCTCTTCTTTCTTGTAGAAATCCTCCTTCTTGTGTCCACTCTCCTACAAGATTGATCTTAACACAATTTTTAAATTACCTTGCCAATAACCAGGGCAAATAATGAAAGTTAACTCAACGCCCATGTCTCCATCATTACAAGATAAAAATTGGAACCTTAGCCAATTGTCATGTTTTAAGAAACTCAAATTAGAAAAATTAGAACCTAGCCTTACACTCTGCATTATTTCTAGTTTTATACCTTGCATTAATTCATTATTCATTCCTATTCATATTCCCTTATCAGGAAGATGAAATTCCACTAAGGAATTAATAACAGACTCCAATACATAGTAGTTAATTTAAAAACAGTACATATCAAATAATAAAACAATCCCAACTTCTGGTCATGTACAAATAAATAATTCTTAATTAAAATGGATGCTTCTTTCAAGGTATTGACAAGATAAGTCACAAGCTATTCTTTTAACATTAATTGTAACAGAGACAACTTTAATATTAACTAAGTATTAACTAAGTATCAGAATAATATCCTAGTTCCACACTCTCCTGGCCTAATCATCCCCATACCATTATGAGAAATTAAAGTATCTTTACTTATACAGGAATATACTAGTAACAGATGTCAAGACTGAATACTTAATTCTGATATTCTAGGCTAAATAACTCAATCTTGCACTCACATCTTATTATAATAACCTCAGATGTTCCTGAATCAGTCTTTGTTTAATAGATTTGATAATATGGTTACAAAACTTATTGATTATAGAAATTTGCCATGAAAGAACAGGAACATAAGTAAAGTAAGGGAACAATGCTTCCCTAGATTCATGTCAATTCCAGGCAGTAGTTATATAATGACCAACTGCATTGAACCAGATTTAAAATCTGCCAGGTGTCATAGTGGGGAAATTGAGTCAGGAGAATCCTACCTCAGCCATGCAGAAAAATTCTCCTGACTTTCCCATGAGAACACCCTCATGTAGGTCATAGATGACGTCATGGGTCAGTAGCTCAGTCAGTTCCTTGTTAACCATAACTGACTCAGAATAATAGTTCATTAACAGTCCCCAAGGTCTTGGATAGCAAATTCCCCTCATCCGGGTTTCGGGTGTGACTGTAGTTTCACATTAATTAGGGAACAATCTCCAACGTGAGCTCTAAGTAGTTTGCATGACTTCCTACACATGTTCCGGTTCCTAATAACATCCTGAGTAAAATCAAATTTCCATTAAAATCATAGGTTGCTACTCTAAATAGATTTGCTTCTCTGTTTCTCAAGCTTACTTATCCCTCTCTAACCATACTTAATCCTTGAATCTTATACTTATGATAAGTTCAAACCGTAATTTTAACTCTCGCTAGGCCATGGAATGAATTCAGATCAAAACAATAGATTTTTCCTACTTACAGCTTATTACAGAAATTTAGATGCTTTAGTATTAATCACTAATCTTAGATTTCTGATGCTGCTTCTGTTGAGACTTTCTCTAAGAGCACCCATTTAAGTCCAATCCAAGGACACAACAAACCCAGGAATGAAACTCTAAGTTCATAGTAGGTTTGGACATAATTTTCTTAAAAATAGAAATTTAGTAGGCCCTCTAAAAGAATATCAAAGATTTCATCAAAACATTTCTTCATAAAAGAATCTCCCTTTCTTAAAAACAGCTTACAATTTCCTAATTACCATAAAATTCCTAGTTACCTAAATTCTCTAGTCAAGAAGGTGTCTGTAATGAGCCATTTACTCAGTAAGAATTCCATAACACAAAACTCCTGCACAAGGTTGATAAGAAAAATGAGATTTTACAAAGTCTCTTTTTTACGTAATTGCCAAGTTTCTTTTCACACACACACACACACACACACACACACACGAATACTTTCACCAGTACTTGACTTAAACAAAAACTCCAAAGAGCTTAGTTAACAATTTTCAACTTCATAAGTGAGAGCCAAATAATCCCAGCCAAAACTTCCCTTTAAACATAAGACAAAACTTGGAAGTTCACTTTTCTTAAATTATAGTACTTAAAAGGAAATGTTACAAAACAGGACCATATAGAATGCTCCAACAGCCTGACCCATTCCTTTTTCTCTTTCTCTGACGGCACAATAAAAATACTTTATCGCTAAAAAAAAAAATGTGAACTATCATCTGAGCCTTCGGCAAGTATAATCTTTTTGCTAGTGTAGTCTTGCCTCACTGTTGATGGCTGCTGACTGATCAGGGTGGTGGTTGCCAAATGTTGGGCTGACTGTGACAATTTCTTAAAATAAGACAATAATGAAATTTGCTGCATTGATTGACTCTTTCCTTCACAAGATTTCTCTTTAGCATGCAAAGCTATTTGATAACATTTTACCCACAGTAGAACTTCTCTCAAAATTGGAGTCACATACCACATTTATTAAGTTCTCTGTCTTATATGGGCATGGTTGGTAGCACCTCAAAGCAACTACATTAGCAACATCTAAGATCACTGATCAAAGATCACCATAACACATATAATAATAATTGGAAAAGTTTGAAAATATTTTCAAGAATTACCAAAATATGACACAGAGACATGATGTGAGCCCATGCTATTGGAAAAATGGTGGCAATAGACTTGCTGGATGCAAGGTTGCCACAAACTTTAAATTTGTAAAAAATAAAAATAAAAAGGCAATATCTGTGAAGTACAGTAAAGTAAAGCAAAATAAAACAAGGTATGCCTATATTATAATTTCCCCAAGCCCCTACCATAAGCCATCTTTACAGCAAAGAAAAGCTAAACTAAAACCAATCAACACAGTGCCTGGCATCCCCTACCTTTTCCAAAAAGAGGGCAATACATTCTGCTATCTGTTTTCAGGGGTCAACATAGGTGATGCAGTAGATACAGCACTGCGCCCAGAGTCAAGTAGTCCTAAGTTCAAATCTAGCCTTAGACACTAGCTGTGTAACTCCTGGGCAAGTCACTTTATCTTCTGTTTGCCTCAGTTTCCTCAACTATAAAATGGGGATAATAATAGCACCTACCTAGCAGGGTTGTCATGAAGATCAAATGAGATAATATTTGTAAAGTGCTTATTAGCACAGTACATATTAGCCTGGCACTTAGTAGGTACTGGCAAAAAGATCACTAGACCCTACTATTCCTTCAAGCTGTCTTCCTATATTTTTCCTGTTTTTCTCAGCCAAACTCCTTGAAGAAGCTGTCTACATTTTTACTTCCATTTCCTCTCCTCTCACTCATTCCTTACCATTTTGTAATCTGGTTGTTCATTTCATCACTCGACTAAAATATCTCTCTTAGACATGCCAATCAAAACAACCTTGAGGTTTCACCTTACATTCTGCAAATTGGCAAAGATGACAAAAAATGGGAATAGTGTTGGAGGGATTGTGGAAATAAAGACATAGTAATACATTGGTGGAGCTGTGAAATAGTACAACCATTTTGGAAAGCAATTTGGACTTATGCAAATAAATTGACTAAAATGTCCATACCCTTTGAACCAGAGACTCCATTACTGGGCTTATAACCTAGTAAGAAGAAAATTCCCATATACCGTAACATATTTTTGTGATAACAAATAATTGGAAACAAAATAGATGGGGAATAGCTAAACAAATCGTGGTATATGACTGGAACATGAATATAGAGAAGCATGGAAAGATGATGTAGAGTGAAATAAGTGGAGCCAAGAAAACAATAAATACAATAACAACAATGTAATTCGAAGAATGGTACCACATATACACACACAAAATCAAAAGTGTAACAAAATATTATAAAGATAAAGCATAACTTAAATGAGTATGAGAGGATATCCCCAAATCCACCCCTTCATGGAGGTAGGAGGTCCACAGGTGTTGTACATGCTTTCAGACTTTTGCAATGTATTTATCAGTTGTACTGATTCTTTCTTTCTTTTTCTTCCTTCCTTCCTTCCTTCCTTCCTTTCTTCCTCCTTCTCCTCCTCCTCCTCTCTTCAAAATTACTAATTTCTTAATTGCCAGATCTGATGATCTTTTCTCAGTCCTCTTCCTTATTAACTGCATTTGATACTTTTGACAACCCTCTTCTCCTGTAAATTGTCTGTTCTCTGGGTTTTTGTGATGCTAATCTCTCATATGATTCTTCTTTCTAGTCTCCTTTGCCAACTCATCATTTGTAACATGTTCCCTAAATCTGGGTGTTCCCAAGGTTCTATCCTAGCCCCTCTTTTCTTCTTTGCCTATACTCTCCTGATACCTGCATCAATGCATAATATCATCTATATATAGATGACTCCTACATTTACATCTTCAGCCCTGTTTCTCCCCTGAGCTCAGTCCTATACCACCAATTGTTTATCGTACATTTTAAACTGAATGTCCCGAAGACATTTCAAGTTCAACTTATCTTTCCCCCCGAAACTGTCCCCTCTTCCAAACTCTCCTGTTTCTGTTGAAATACCAGCAGTATTCCAGTTGGAAACCTTGGCATTACCTTTGACTGCTTACTTTCCTTCACTTCACATATCCTATCAGTTGACAAATTTTCCCATTCCTAATTTCACAACATCTTTCACATCTGATCCCTTCTCTTCACTCACACAGTTACCACCACCCTACCTCAGGTTCATATCTCCTCAATCTCTCATATATTACTGAGATATCCTGTTAACTGGTCTGTATGCTACATCTCTTCCTACTTCAGTCAATCCTACATACTTCTTCCAAAGTAAGTTTCCTTAACAACAAATTTGACCATATCATTCCCCTACTAATCAACTCCATTAGCTGGCTTCCTTTTGCTTCCAGGATAAAATGTAAACTTCTTAGTTGAACTTTAAAAAAATTTATTTAGTATTTTATTTTCCCCCAATTACATGTAAAAACAATTTTTAACATTCGTTTTTAAAACTTTGAGTTCCAAATTCTCTCCCTCCCTTCCTTCCCACCCCCATTGAGAAGGCAAGCAATTCGAGGTAGGTTATACATGTGTAGTCATGCAAAAACATTTCCATATTAGCCATGTTGTGAAAGAAAACAGATGAAAAAAAAACCCAAGAAAAATAAAGTTTAAAAACTATGCTTCAATCAGTATTCAGATAATATCAGTTCTGTCTTTGGGGATGGATAGCATTTTTCATTCTAAGTCCTTTAGAGTTGTCTTGGATTATTGTATTGTGGAGAATAGCTAAATCATTCATAGCTGATCATCTTACACTATTGCTGTTACTTTATACACAGTACGTTTCACTTTCTATCAGCTCATGTAAGTCTTTCAGGGTTTTTCTGAGGGCATTCTGCTCATCATTTGTTATAGTACAATAGTATTCCTTCACCATCATACACCACAATTTGTTCAGCCATTCCTCAATTGATGGGCATCTCCTCAATTTCCAATTCTTTGCCTCCAGAAAAGAATTGCTATAAATATTTTTGTACATATAGGTCCTTTTCCTTTTTGTTTTTTTAAATATATTTTCATATTAATCATGTTGTAAAGAAGAAATAGAACCAATGGGAGAAACCATGAAAAAGAAGAAACCAAAAAAGAGAAAATGAGAGCAAATAGTATGATTTGATCTGCCTTGAGACTCTATAGTTCTTTTTCTGGATGTGGACAGCATTTTCTATCATGTGTCCCTTGGAGTTGTCTTAGATCCTTGCTTTGCTGAGAACTAAGTCTGTCAAGGTTAGTCATCACACAATGTTGCTGTTACTGTGTACAATGTTCTCCTGGTTCTGCTCACTTCATTCAGCTTCATATAAGTCTTTCCAGGTTTTTCTGAAGTCTGCCTGCTCATCATTTCTTTTTTTTTTCTTCCTTCTTTTTTCTTTTTTTTAATTAATTAATTAATTTTTAATTTTCAACAATCACTTCCATAAGCTTTTGAATTTTAAATTTTCTCCCCCTCCCTCTCCACCTCCCTCCTTAGGATGGCATGCAATCTGATATAGGTTCTACATATACATTCCTATTAAACATGTTTTCACATTAGCCACGTTGTAAGGAAGAATTGGAACCAATAGGAGGAACCACTAGAAAGAAGAAACAAAACAAAACAGAAGAAAAAAAGAGAGCAAGTAGTATGCTTCAATCTGCATTCAAATTCCATAGTACTTTTTCTGGATGTGAATAGCATTTTCCAACATGAGACTTTTGGAGATGTCTTAGATCCTTGCATTGCTGAGAAGAGCTAAGTCTATTAAAGTTAGTCATCGCACAATGTGGCTGTTACTGTGTACAATGTTCTCCTGGTTCTGCTCATTTCACTCAGCATCAGTTCATACAAGTCTTTCCAGGTTTTTCTGAAGTCTGCTTGCTCATCATTTCTTATAGCTCAATTAGTATTCCATTACATTCATATACTACAACTTGTTCAGTCATTCCCCAACTAATGGGCATTCCCTCAAATTCCAGTTCTTTGCCACCACAAAAAGATCTACCATAAATATTTTTGTACATGTGGGTTCTTTTCCCTTTTTTATGATCTCTGGCGTGCAGACGTAGTAGTGGTATTGCTGAATCAAAGGGTAAGCACAGTTTTATAGCCCTTTGGGCATAGTTCTAAATTGCACTCCAGAATATCTGGATCAGTTCACAACTCTACCAACAATGTATTAGTGTTCCAATTTTCCCACATCTTCTCCAACATTTATCATTTTCCTGTTTTGTCATGTTAGCCAATCTGATAGGTGTGATGTGGTACCTCAGAGTTGTTTTGATTTGCATTTCTCTAATCAATAGTGATTTAGAGCATTTTTTCTTATGACTATAGATAGCTTTAATTTCTTCCTCTGAAAACTGCCTGTTCATATCCTTTGACCGTTTATCAATTGGGTATCAGTTAAACTTTTAAAGTACTATATAATCTGGACTTCACCTTTCTTTTTTCTTTTCTTTTCTTTTCTTTTTTTTTTTTTTTGGCTAGGAAATGGGGTTAAATGACTTGCCCAGGGTCACACAACTGGTAAGTATCAAATGTCTGAGGCCAAATTTGATCTCAGGTCCTCCTGATTCCAGGGTCAGTGCTGTATCTACTGGGCCACCTAGCTATCCCCTGGACTTCACCTTTCTTTCCCAGCCTCATTAGACATTACAGTATTTCCATCTCATATTCAGTGATCCAAACTGGTCTTCTCTCTGTACTTCATACACAACACTCCATTTTCCTTCTCCAGTTACTTAATCCTCACTTCCATCTCAGAGTCCCTCTCTTCCTTTAACACATAGCTCAAGCACTATCTTCTGCATGATGGTGCTTTCCTGATCCCTCCAACGTCTGGTTCCCTTCTTCTTAAACTACCTTAATCTACTTCATATATATTTGTATTTATTTACTTTATATTTATGCTGTATATATTTATAATCTGTATTTGTTGTCTCCTCCCATTTCAAGTAGGGATTGTTTCATTCTTTATACTTGTATCCTCAGTGCCTAGCACAACACAAAGCACATAGTAGGTGCTTAATATTTTGATTGACTGGAGTTTGGAGATGGAGGGTGTTCAGGGAAGACTAGTACCTCTAGTGTGAAGGCTGCCATGCCCTTTTTAGGGTTGCTTTCCACTGTTAGTGTCCACCTGATTCACCTATCTCTCATTTGTAACTCCCAAGAAGCTATAGCATGTGTAACAGCCACACCAGGGTAAACCTTTTTTTACAGACAGGCTAAACCAGGGTGAGGGTAACTGAGGGGTCTCAAACACATTGGTGAGTTAGGGCAGTATCTGCCCCAAGCATGTGAAGACTTCCCCTGGCAGAATGGGCAGATGAAAACAATTTGTTACAATAGCCATGAAGGTGGCTGAAACAGGTGCTATGGAAAATTTAGACATCTAAGATGCCAAGGTCATGAACTGCATCCCAAGTCACTTCCAATTGTGTTGACTTTTGTCTTGCCACTGGCCTTCAATGACTGGAAAAAAGAATAAGGCCAATGACTTGAAGCAACTCTGCCTCTCTTAAATATATTTTATGCTTGAGTCAAAAAACATCACCCAGAATTATTTTTACCTACTTCAAAGTCCTCTGGCAACAGGCAAGTGACAAAGCAGCAGGTAGTCACAACTGTGTGCATGGGTGACCCAGGCCATAGGGTCATCTTCTCACTGGGCTAAAACAGTAATGGGATTTGGCAGCCCCCTGGGTATCTGAGTACTCATTTTTAAGGACCACACTGCTCATATCCTGGCATAAGGGAGGGGCAAGACAAGAGGCCCTGAAAATTGTCTGCTTCACCCAACCCTGGCCTGCTTGCCGTGGCACGTGGGGATCCTACTTTGTGGTTGAAACACAAAAAAATGAAAAATATTTGTGAAGATGATTTCATCAGTACATGGAATGTGCACATGTTTATACACAACATGAAATCCAGTAGACCTGAAAGATGAAAAGCTCTTGAAAGCGAACTCAGCAAGTATCGCATCCAAATAGCAGCCCTGAGTGAAACAAGGTTAGCAAATGAACTTTAGAATAGCAAAGTTGAAGCTGGATTCATGTATTTTTTGAGTGGGCACAGTGAAGCAGAGTGCTGTGAAGCTGGTATAGGTTTTGCAATCAAAACTAATCTAGTAAATAAATTTGTATGCTTACTGAATAGAGTAAATAACAGGCTTATGACAATAAGATTGCCACTTGTAGGAAAGTACCAGACCACCATCATCAGTGCATATGTTCCCACCATGATGAACCCTGATGAGTTCAAAGAAGAATTTTATGAAGACCCTTATCATCAATGCGCCAAAAGATGACAAAACTTATAATTCTGGGTAAATTTAATGCTAGAGTAGGCACAGACTATCAAACATGGCAGGGAGTCTTTGGGAGGAATGGAGTCAGAAACAGCAAAGGTTTCTTACTAGTGAAGACTTGTTGAGTCTCATGACCTTTTCATCACCAACACCGCCTTCTGTTTACCTAAACACAATAACACTTCACAGATGCACCTTTGTAGCAAACATTGGCATTTAACAGACTGTCATTGTAAGGAGAAGAGACAGATAGGATATGAGAGAAAATAAGGCAATGTGTGGCATAGAGTGCTGGATTGATCATAGATGTATCCTTTCCAAGCTAAATATTTGCATTCTACAAAAGCAGAGGTCTCAGGACAAGACTACTTAATGTCTACAGATTAGAGTACTTCTCTGAGCTGAAAAAGTTTGTTTGCTAACTTGGAGGGAAAGCTGAGTCAACACACAGTTGGCAATAGTGGAGCAACTTTAAAACATTTGGTATGTGGAACTGCATTTACTCATTCGGATCAGAACACTAGCAAACATCAAGATTGGTTTGATGAAAATGATGGGGAAATTCAGAAGCTGCTAAATAAAAAAACAACTCCAAGGGTTTACTAGCAGGATAGTTTGTCCGTCTCTAATAAGGCAGCATTTAATTCCATCAAAAGTAAAGTGCCAGCGAAACTTAGATACAGGATTCTTGGCTCAGTAAGAAGGCAGATGAAATTGAGTTTTACACTGATAGTAACAAACCAAAACTCTTTTATGGTGCCCTGAAGGCTATTTATGGGCCGAAGTCCTATGGTGCATCTCAACTACTCGGTGCTGATGGAACCATGTTGATTAGTGATAAGGACGTGATCCTGGAGAGATGGGCTGAACAATTCCATAGTGTTCTCAACAAACCATCATCAATCAGTGTTGAAGTCATTGACCATATACCTCAGGTTGAAGTCAATCCCTTTCTAGCTGAATTTCCAACTGAAGAAGAGATTTTGAATGCCATTACAAAGCACCTGGTACTGATTCTATTCCAGCTGAGGTTTACAAGGTGAGGAATCCACTGCTCAGACAAAAGCTGACAGAAAATTTCCAGGTTACATAGCAATAGGAGGTTATCCCCTAGGAGTTCAAGGATGCCTTCGTTGTCTGTCTCTGTAAAGGAAAGGGAAATAGGTTGTCCTATGACAATCGCAGTGGGTAGGGGTGTGTCTCTCTCTTAGTCATTGTCAGCAAGATTCTTGCCAGAGTCTCATTAATAAGCTGATTCTTTGCCTGGAAGATGGTCATCTACTTGAGAGTCAGTGTGGCTTCAGAAAGGGCTGAGGAATGGTCAATATGGTGTTTGCTACCCAACAACTGTAAAGGAGGACAGAGGTCTGTACGCAATGTTTGTCAATCTAAGGAAGGCCTTTGACGATGTCGGTCATGAGGGCTTGTAGAAAATTATGGTAACATTTGGTTGTCTGGAGAAGTTCATCAATGTCAGTTTCATGATCCATGCTTGCCTGGGTTCTGGATAAAGGATGAAGCTCTCACACTTTCCTTGTCACTCATAGAGTGAAGCAGGGCTGAGTGCTTGCTCCCATGCTTTTTAGCATGATGTCTTCTATGATGTTGTTGGACACCTTCAAAGAGGATGAAAACAGCATCAAGGACAGATATTGCACCAATGGCAAACTAACTTGAAAAGGCTACAAGCCACGACTAAAGTGGAGGGAGAGTTGGTACTCAACTTTCTGTTCACAGATGATTGTGTACTCATTGAAGCCTGAGATGTATTCTCTGATGCTTGTGATAATTTTGGGCTAACAACACCAAGAAAATAGAGGTTCTCCACGAGCCAGCACCACATCATCTACATGTGGAAATGTCAGTTACAACAAATGGAGAAATTTTGAATGCTATGGATAAGTTCACTTATCCTGGCAGTTTACTTTCTAGGGATGTACATACTGATAATGAGGTTGATGCATGTATTCCCAGAACTATCTGGGAGGCTCTGAAGGAAACTATGGGAGAGAAGAGGTATTAGGCTGCTTACCAAACTGAAGATCTACAGAACTGTTGTGCTGGCCTCATTGTTGTATGCCTGTGAAACCTGGACAGTATACTAGTACCATGCCAGGAAACTGAATGGCTTCCATTTGAATTGTCTTAGGAAGATTCTGAAGATCGCCTGGCAAGATAAGGTACCAGACACTGAGATCTTTTCTCAAGCCAAACTACCAAGCATTCAAACTCTACTGTAGAGAGTGCAACTCCAATGAGTTAGCTAGCCATGCCAAATGTATGTTTGCCTAAAAGGACTATTTTATGCAGAACTCATACAAGGCAAGCATTCACATGGAGGTCAGAAGAAGCAATACAAGGACACTCTCAAGGTCTCTCTGAAGAACTTTGGAATTATGAGACATGGGAAACACTGGCACAGGACAGCCCAGCACAGCATACCCACATCAAAGAAGGTGCTGTACTCTATGAGCAAAGCAGAATTGCAGTACCTCAAAAGAAATGTGAGATGTGCATATTTAGAGATATCTCCATTTCAGATATTCATATGTCCCAGCCTTTGACCTTTTGAGCTTATATTGGTATGATCAGCCATGGTCAGATACACTACCTTGACCCCAACAGAGTGATGTAATTTTGGTCATCTTCAAGAAAGAAGGACAATAACCAACCAACAAACCAGCAACCAATTGGAGTTTGGTTTTCTTTTGGTTTTCATCTGTATTATTGAAGTCATCATGTATGTTGTTCTCCTGAATGTTCACTCTACATCAGTTCATAGAAATCTTCCCATGTTTCTCTGAATTGCTTGTCTTTGTCTATTTTCATCATTTTTTACAATGTAATATTTCATTATATTCATAAACCACAATTCAGTCATTTTCCAGTTGAAGAGCATCTACTTTGTTTCCAAGTTTTTGCTATCACAATAAGTATGGCTATGACTATTTTTATATATTCAGGGCCTTCCTTCCCATCATTAATCTCTTTAAGGTATATACCAAGTGATATTTTATTTTAAAACTCTAAGTTTGAAATAAATGTTGATTTTTCATGGAATTCTGAAGCCTTTACATGTGTGAAGGAATGACAAGTTTTAGAAATGTATTAGAGATATAAATTTCCTAGCTACAGTAAAGGTTATCAGTTTGCTACTTACAATATTTACTGAAAGTCCTTTTGTCATTAAAAACTAGAATGGTTGAATGTGTTGTGGTATATGATTGTGATGGAATGTTACTGTGCTGTAAGAAATGATGAACAGGTTGATTTTAGAAAAACATGTGAAAGACTTGTATGAAATAATGTAGAATGAAATGAGCAGAACCAAGAGACCGTTGTAATAGTCACAGCAATATTGTTCAAAGAGCAACTGAATGACTAAGCTATTTTGAGTAATATGAACATTTAACTACAAAGAACTTATGAAGGAAAATACTATCCACCTCCAGAGAAAGAGTTGGTATATGGAAGTATGTATTGTATAGTTCCATATGTGTATCTATTTCAAATATTGGCCTTTTCTAATGTGTATAAGTTCTCTCAGAACTCAGAATGATTGTAACAAAAATTTTTTTACAAAAAGAAAATGTAAGTTGGGAAGGAGGACACTAGCAGGAGAGGCTTCATGTAGAAAGTGGTGTTTGGATCCAAACCTGTGATTTTACTGGCATAGGGAATTCCCAGTATGGAAATTTCCTCCACCCATGCAAAGAACAACGCAGCTGCATTTTATAGTCTTAGAGAGTTACCTGGGGTATCAAGAGATTAAGTGGTTTGCCCATCCTAATAAAGCTAGCATGTGTCAGAGGCAGAATTTGAATCCAGATCTTTCTGAATTCAAGCCCAACATTCTACTGACTATCTCACACTGTGCTATACCCCCATTATATCAATATGCCATGGTTTGTTCAGCCATTCCCCAACTATTAGACATTTAGGTTTTTTGCATTTATTAAAAATATGTTATACACGGTGCAACTGTAGATATCTTGGTCCAGATAGTGCTTTTAAAAAACAGTTATATTCTTTGGGTACATTCCCAGTAGTGGCATTATCACATGGGTATAATCAATTATATGGCTGTTCTGTAGGACCAGATTACACTTTGAAAAGATGGAATTTATCTGAAAATCCCATCAGTAATGTTTGCATCCACTTTCTTTCCATAGCCCTACCAACACAACACTGGATTTTGTCCTTTGCATTTATTTTTATCCATTTAGTGGGTTTGAGGTATTACCTTAAAGGTATTTTAATTTACTTTTTTTTTTTTTGGCTAGGCAATGGCACCCCATTGCCTAGGCAATGACTTGCCCAGGATCACACAGCTAATAAGTGTTATGTGTCTGAGGTTGGATTTGAACTCAGGTCCTCCTGAATCCAGGGCTGGTGCTCTATCCACTGCACCACCTAGCTGCCCCCCTTAATTTACATTTTTGTTGATTATTGAAGCTGTTGATTATTGAAGCTTATTTATAATTTATGTCCATCATTTGTGAACCATTCATCTCTTTTCATCATTTATCCATTGAAGAATGAGTATTGTCCTTGTGTATTTGTTATAGAGGCTTGTAAATTCTCTGAATATAAATTTTTTTTCTGGTAAATGTATAGCAAATTGCATGCCCCCCCCCAAAAAATAAAACCTAACTAGTATAGTGGAAAAAACACTGAACTTGTTCTCAGAAGACTTGGGTTCTAGCTGTTTGAAAGTTATTATACCCACTTTGAGCCTCAGTTTCTTCATCTATAAAATGGAAATAATACTTGTACTATTTACTTGAGTAATACAAGAGTATTTTTTATTTGAGAGCTATTTTGAGGGAAGGAATAAAGTTGTCTATGAGGCACTACCTAAATGCAGATTATCTTTATTCTTAAGGTTTGGGGCTGCTTTGTTTCATAACACGTTCATGTTACACAGTAACAACATCTGAAAATTTGCTAAGCATGCCACCAGAGTCACATAGAACAGAGCCAAAATATTATTATCCTGTAGGTAATAGTTATGTTGGAATGCCTTGGACATCTAGGGACCTCTAGGTGCAGGCATTAGCCTGGTTAATAAGAAAGGTCTGAGGCTTGATATCAGGAGAGATCCAAGGTAAAGTCAGTAAGAGAAGGGATCAGGGACCTGGATTACATGGATGTTGCACACTAGAGTAGGAAGCCAAGCAGGGAAAAAGAAAGTGGAAGACAAAAACCAATTCTGGGTGATAGGAAGATCATACAAGTTAGTGAGCTAGGTCAAGATTGGAGAAGCTGAGGAACTGGTGAGGCAGAGGGCCTAGGGCAAGTCTAGAAACTAGCCACCATCTTTAAAAGAGGGGTGAATTGTGCTAAGTAAAGCTTCTTCTAAAGAGTTGCCATTTAACCCCTTTTACATTTTTTATGGGCAGTTCATGTTTTTGAAGGCAGACTCCTAGACTTAAGTTAAGACCTAATTGAATTCTTGGAGTTTGTTTCTCCAGCTTGTTTTTCTTTAATGTTCATATTTCCAGAAATGTGAGTATTAAGAGCAAATTGGGGAAAATGCAAAGAAGAAACCATTGTCCCATTTCCAAGTAATTCAAACAGTTGCCACCTGATAATTGCAAGGAAACACCATATTCTAGCTATTGTACTGTTTTTTTAAACAATGGTGTCATATCTCCTTTTATAAATGAGTTTTTCCGCTATTAGGCAGTTTTGCTTATGACAGAATCAGAATTTCAGAGCCAGAAAGGAACTTGGTAGATGTCTAATCCAACCAGTACTTAAAAAACAATCCCCTTTATAGCAGTACTTTCTTGATGCCAGGGATAATTTTCCTCTGAAGATGAATGGAGGAAAAAGTAGAGATTTTCTTTTTTAAAAAACTCCTTTTATTATTATGAATATTACAAACATTAAAAAACATGAGCATTTGCCTCTATATAGAATAGAAAAAGAAAACTGCACATAAAAACATGATTATATTTCATACTTAAAAATATGGCTTCTACATAGTTCCAACACTGCCCTACTTGTCTGCGCCCTCTTCTGAACATGTTTCTGCTCTTATTTTTTTTTAATGATTCACTGATCTTTTCTTTTTTCATTTTAATTATCACTATTACTATCTCCACATTGTTCCATTCCTGCCCATACCCAAAGTGCTCCTTTATAACAAGTATAGTGATATAAAACAAATCCACACTTTAGCCATGCCTGAAAATGTCTCATTCAGCCTAAAAATGAACTGGAAAGTTCATCACTTCTTTCCTAAGAGGTGGGCAGTATACTTTATCATTAGTCTAATAGAGTCCTAATTGATCACAGTTCTTAAATGTTGATCAATCTTAAGTCTTTCAAAATTTTTTTCTGTTATAATTATAAAAATTGTTCATCTGGTTCTGTTCAATTCGCTCTGCATGTTTATACCCCCCCCCCTTTTTTTAAAGAAAATTAGTCTCTTTTGTCATTTCTTAAGTAGCAACATTATGTTTCATACAGCATAATTTGCTTAGCCATTCCCCAACTGATGGGAACTCACTCCACCCTCTCCCCACACCCCAGTTATTTGCAATAATAAATTTTTTTTAAGGGCCGCTAGGTGGCACAGTGGATAGAGTGCCTGGCCTGAAGTATGGAAGACTCATCTTCCTAAGTTTAAATCTGGCCTTAGACACTTACTAGCTGTGTAACCCTGGGCAAGTCACTTAACTCAGTTTGTCTTAGTTCCTCATCTGTAAAACGAGCTGGAGAAGGAAATGTCAAACTAGGCCAGTATCTTACAACAACAAGCAACAACATATTTTTGTACATATGGTTTATCTTCTTTGATCTACTTGGGGTTTTTAACATTAGTAATGATATCATTGGTTCAAAGTGTAAATTGTTATTTTCTTTGTCATCTTTGCCAATCTAATGAATGTGAGGTGGAGCCTCAGAGTTGTTTTTTCTGAGGCTCTGCTTGTAGTTATTGTTGGGTTACTCTCTTTTGGGTTTACCTCTTGGGTTTCTCTTAACCCATGATATTTCTTATATTGTTTTTGTTTTTTATCCTCAATTCTTGGACTGGGATTTTTGTGCTTGGGTCAATCCCTTCTGACACTCTTAGATAAGTTAGGTACACCTTGTTTGGTACCATTCCCTCTATAATTAGAATGCTGCCATTGCTGTAGATGGTGTGTCTGGTATAAAGCACCATCTTTTGCCTCAATTCCTGACTTGGTCCATTGCAGATTCTGGTCTTGGTCAAGTTCTGCTTTGTCCTTTCACGATCCCCAATCAGTGTTGGTTTACTCCTGTCATGGCCCTGACAGATTCGAGATCACACTGGCATCAGGCTTCATGCATAGACTTTAGCATTAGTATCCAGGCACTGAATTGGCCTCATTTTCTGCTGTGGCCTCCAATGCTCTACGTACTATACAACTAGGACCGGTCTCCCTGTGCAGTAACCTCTGGAGTTCTGTCTGTCTGCTGCTATTCTACCCTGCCAGGGTAAGCATCTGGCTTTAGGTTTACAATTGCTGGAGCTCTTGAGCTGGCTTATAAAAGTCTCTATTCAGAATTCTGGCTGGCTTCAAGTCCCTTTTTCGTTGCTTGTGCACGCTTTCCTGGTAGATCTCCTTTTACCATTTCTGAGGGCTTCTATGTTTACCTGAGCCCACTTTCTTTCCTGACTACCTCTATTGACCTTTACTGGTTCCTGGCTATCTTTTTGTGACATTCTGTTTCTCGTTTTATCATTGGAATTTCTGGGATCTTTTTCAGATATTTCTAAGGCTTTATGTGTTTATCTACAACCCTTTACAATCCTGTCTTAACTAGAAATGTCAAAAAGTGAGGATTTTCAAACATATTTGGTCATAAAAATACCTGCTGGCTCCAGCAGCAACATTGGAATTCAGCTTTGCCATAAATGGTCTAGTTTTCTGACATACTCAAAGCAGATGTTCACATGTTCATTTCATCAGGGTATGGCTATAAAAGGGGCTTTCAAAGGCTCCCTTCAGGGACAATGAGGCTGGTGTACTTCTGGGTACTGGTGGAGGGAAAGGATTTTCAAACAGGGCTTGGCCTGGTCACTACTAGTCTTCTTCTGTGGTACACCTGAGTCATGTTTCTCTCCCATGGAGAAGTAGGGATTTTCTTAAAGATGAGTCATGAAAATATTTGCTACCTCTTGAATTGTCATGCCTTATCATAAATGATCTAGTTCTCTGGTGTACCTGAGCCATTTTTCTCTTACCAGAAGAGGGCTGTGAAGGGACCTTCTGGCACAAGGAGACTGGTTTGCAGGTTTCTTTGATGATTACTAGCAGTATTAGGTAAAGGACCTTTGGGAGCCAACGTTGTTTCCAGAGGAAAATCCCTGTCATCATGAGATTCTAGTCTAGCTAATGACTTGGTGGCTAGAGGTATGAAATGGGGGCACCCCACGAACAGGACCTGATCAGGCCTCGTCCAGCAGAAGAAACACTATTACCCTGGTTGACATACTGCTTCCAGGCCTGAAGAGAGGAGAAAGCTCAAGAGGCAATTGGGTGTTTTTCATGTTACTTCTCTACTTTATCTTTAACCCTTAACACCTATCCTAGGGCATTGTACACAGTAGACCCCAATAAATGTTTGTTGTTGATTACTGTTAAACCCAGCTGAGTAAGGAGTTGGGCGTATCCTTCGATTATTATTTATGTAGACTTTTGGACTTGAAGAAATCTGTTTACTACAAAGATCTTCTGACAAAATGCCAATCTCTTGCTGCTGTATGTAAGTTGCCCTCTTGTACCCTGCAGGAAACTTTGATGTGTAGTATGAGTTTTTAAGAGATCTCAGATTATTCTGCTTAGATCTTGTTACCTCTTACACTGTTGTTGGGGCCCAAGGAAGTGGCAAGTAGATGAATTTTAATGAAGAGCCAGATTCTGTAAGAGAACTTGAGATGCTGAAATTTAACTGAGCAGAAGAGGTTTTAAAGATTTTTTTTTGGCATCATTTATACTTGAGAAGTAAATATTCACTCTTTTGAAAAAATACTTTTGGGGTAGCTAGTTGGTGCAGTGAATAGAGCTCTGGTCTTGGAGTCAGGAGGACCTGAGTTCAAATCCAGCCTCAGACACTTAACACTTACTAGCTGTGTGACCCTGGGCAAGTCACTTAACTCCGATCCCCTCACCATAAAGCAAAAAAAAAAAAAGTACTTTCACTTATACGACTATTTTAAATTCACAATTATGGGCTAAAAAAGTGGTTAGCAGTTTTCTCAAGGGGTGTTTTTTTTTTTTGTTTTATTCAGGGTACAGAAATAAACATGACATCTCAAAAGAGATGACTCTTATAAAAAACACAACGACCAGGAATTAAGATTCTGGAGGAATATCAATTAGAAACCAAACATATGCGTACAATGTTAGAGCTAGAAAGGATGGGAAACATAATTTGTACCAACACTCTCATTTTAATAGATGAGAGATCTGAGGTCCTAAAAAAAGTAACTTACTCAAGGTCACATAAGTGACCTTAAGTGGCAGAACCAGGACTAGAATCCAATATTTAACATATTGTGAAATACTGCCTCAGTTATCTAACTGGATCCTTGATGCTCGTCTGTAAACTGTTAGCTCTACCAGAGAGGACCTCAGTCCAGCTTATTTGTTCAACAGTTATAGTCTTTATGTTGACTTTTGTTCAGTTGTGGTTTTGGATAAAAAATGCTGGGTGCCATTTTGTTGGGTCCAGCATTTGCTATAGTTGGCATGCCAGGGTCAACATACTTCACGATTTCTTCTCACCCGTGATGGCTTTGCCAATCTGTACACTGTGGCTCCACTCACCACTTGTACACCTGGGGATCAGTTCACCTACTGCCGAAATGTTGCATGCCCTAAAGTTAAGGACTGGAAGTCTACAGAGCAGACAGCAGCATTCACATGCCACGCTCCTTCCGGTTTCCGGGCTTCCTTTGGCCCTTCAGGGAGGCTCCGCCGGTCCGCCTCATCCTTCCGGCCTCTCTACCTCAGGCTGGGGGGGAGGGGAGGTTTCGCAAAGCTCGAACCCTCCCGGGCCGGTAGGCGGTTTTGTAGTTTTGAAGTCTGGTGGTTTCCGCAGGTTGAGCCTAAGAGGCTCAAAAACCGAGGCGCCCGAGAGGTCACCGCCTTCGCTGGGCCACTAGGTAACCCAAGGAAACGGAAATGGAACCCTCTGGGAACCGTTTTTCTAAGCGGGTGACGCGTCACACCAGCAAAAACCGGCTGCCACCTTTTCGGCGCAAGATTCTGCCAAGAATCGCGAGACCAGGGCGGAGGCGGGGCCGAACCCGGCCCCTCTCCGGAAGTGCGTAACGGCCGGCGGGCGTGGCCTTGCCGCGAGGCTGTGGAGGGCTGGGTCGGGGGCATGGAGGAGCGACGCAGCTTCTCGGACATCGACGGCGGCCGCCTGGCTCTCCAGCGCCGCTACTACTCCCCCTCCTGCCGGGAGTTCTGCCTCAGCTGCCCGAGGCTGTCGCTGCGCTCGCTCACCGCCGCCACCTGTACGGTGTGGCTGGTGGCCTACGGGCTCTTCACTCTCTGCCAGGTACGGGCTCTGTCCTCCCAGCTGTCCAGGGCTCCAGATGTTGGCGGCCCTCCCCTTCTACCCCAGCTGGATTCCCACTTCCGCCCTCCGGGCCTCGGATGTTGACTAGCAGGGGACTAACCCTGAGCAAGGCACTTTAACCTCCATTTCCCTCAGTTTCCTCATCTGTAAAATGGGGATAGTAATAATAGCACCTACCTCCCAGTGTTGTTGTGCGGATCAGATGACATAATAGTTGTGAAGCGCTTATTGTAGTGCCTGGCACATAGTCCTATTTCAATATTAGTTATTATCTAGTCTGTATCCCTCATGTGTGGTCGTCTGGCTACCTGCTTAGTACCTTAGCACACACTGTTGTTAGACAGTTATTTGATAGAAAAGTATTCCTTTTGTGGAACTAAAACGGTGGCATAGTCTCTCAAGTGCCCAATGTATGTACCATACTCAGTGCTAAGCGCTGGGAATACAAAGAATGACAAAAACAATTCCTACCTTCAAGCAACTTGCATTCTAGCGGGGGAGAAGATATGTAAAAAAAAAAAGTGCATACGAGATAAATATATATAGCACAAATGGGAGTTCATCTCAGAGGGAAGGTGGGGGGGGTGTTGGATGGGGGGGGCGAGAAAGGCCCCTTGCAGTGGATAGAACTCTGGAGTTGGGTTTGTCAATTGGGAAGAACTCGACTCTGAGCTTGAAATAAGAGGTGTGTCACCCATCAGTAAAATGATGGATCTGACCTCTGAGGGTCATTTGGAACTTTAAATTTATTATCCTGTGAACTGCCCAAGTGTAGTCCTAAATCACAGGTCTGTCTATTTAACATCTCCTTAAGAAAGATTGTCATTGCCTTTATTTAAAATTGTTTTCTTACCTCTTTAATTGACCATGTTACAGAGCTAGTTGATGTTTCCTTCCTTAACCAGCTACTAATTATAAAAAGAATCACACCTGCTTCAGCTTGTACTGCCCAGGGCATAATTATCATGTAGTTTGGGCCTCATTGTACCCTGTTTTGACTAACTGCATATAAAAACAGTGCAACATTCTGGATGAAGACGAATTCAATTCACTGCATGTTTAAGTCGAAGGTGATAATTATGTCTTTGACAGACCTCCATTTTCCTGGTATTTTATCTTGCATATTCTGACCAGCCAGTGTTCCTATTTGAGGAGTAGAAACTGTCATATGTCAGAAGTATATCGGAATATGCTTCTTCTAGGACATCCTTTGTTACTGATCTCAGTATTTCTGATCCTATCAAAGCTTTGGGTTGGCTTGGATGCCAAATACTGAGAAGTGGTATTGCTGGGTCAAAGGGTATACACAGTTTTATAGCCCTTTGGGCATAGTTCTAAATTGCACTCCAGAATATCTGGATCAGTTCACAACTCTACCAACAATGTGTTAGTGTTCCAATTTTCCCACATCTTCTCTAACTTTTATCATTTTCTTGTTTTGTCATGTTAGCCAATCTGATAGGTGTGATGTAGTACCTGAAAGTTGTTTTGATTTGCATTTCTCTAATCAATAGTGATTTAGAACATTTTTTCATATGACTTTAGATAGCTTTGATTTCTTCATCTAAAAACTGTTCATATCCCCTGACCATTTATCAATTGGGGAATGACTTGTATTCTTATAATTTGACTCTGTTCTCTATGTATTTTAGAAATGAGGCCTTGAGCTGATAGCTATTTGGTCGTAAAATGATTCAAACTTTTGATTGAGGTCATCCAGGCCAACCTCTTGTCCATACAGGAGTCTCCTTTACAATATCTCTAATAGTTGGCATTCTAAACTTTGCTTAAATGTGGCCTGTGACAGGAAATTTACACCTTCACAACGTAGCCCTTTTAATTTTAGATCTCTTTGTTAGAAAATTTGTATATTGAGTTGAATTTGGAACCTGAAACATTAGAGTATTGAGTTGAATCTTCCTTCATATAACTGATCCATTGGTCCTAGTTCTGAAGCTGTGTAGAAAAAGTTGAGTATTTCCTCCATGACAGCCCTTTTTGAAGACAACTATCTTGTTCCCTATAAGTCCTTTTTTTTTTTTTAAATGAGGCAGTTGGGGTTAAGTGACTTGCCCAGAGTCACACAGCTAGTAAGTGTTATGTATCTGAGTCTGGATTTGAACTCAGATCCTCCTGACTCCAGGACTGGCGCTCCAGCCACTGTGCCTATAAGTCTTTTTCAAGTAATCATCCCCAGGTCCTTCAGCTTTATCTCATTATGATAGTGATGTGATACCCCAGTCTGGAATTCTTTCCCTCTCCATCCCCACCTGTTGGCTTCCTTCAGTCCCAGCTAAAATCCCACCTTCTACAGGAAGCCGATTCTCATCCCCTTTAATAATAGTGCCCTCCCTCTGTTGATTATTTCCAATTTATTCTGTATATTTCTTTTTTGTACGTAGTTATTTGCATGTTGTCTCACTCATTTCTGTGAGCTCCTTGAGAACAGACTGTCTTTTACCTTTCTTTGTGTCCCTAATGCTTAGCACAGTACCTGACACATAGCAGGGGCTTAATAAATGTTTATTGACTGACTGACTGGCCTTACCTTTCCCTGGTCATACTTCAGTTCTTTTGTTGTTCCAGAATTGAATACCGTTCTCCAGATGTATTGTAACAAACTTGTCACATACTAAGTAGGACTATTACTTCCTGATTCTGGACAGGTTTCTGTCTTTCTATCAAGCAGCCTAGCATTGTATTAAATTTTTTTTTTTTTGCTGTCATGGCACACTTTAAACTTACGTTAAGTTTGTAAGGTCTCCCCCAACTGTGCAGTTGGTGTGTGTGTGTGTGTGTGTGTGTGTGTGTTTTGTGTGGTTTTTTATTTGGTGAGGCAATTGGGGTAAAGTGACTTGCCCAGAGTCACTCATCTAGTGAGTGTTATGTGTCTGAAGCAGGATTTGAACTCAGGTCCTCCTGATTCCAGGGCCGGTGTTGTATCCACTGAGTCACCTAGCTGCCTCTTGCAGTTGATTTTTTAAAAAATCCAAATGCAGGACTCCACATTTATCTGAATTAAATTTCATCTTACTAGATTTATCCCCTTGTTTGCAGAATTGGAAGGGACCTCAAAAGTATCACTTAACCTGCAGAATAAATTACAATTTCCTTAGCCTGAAATTTAAGGCCTTTCACAGTCTGATCCTAGTTTAATCCTCCAAATTAACATTACATGAACCCTCTATTTGTTAGATTTTTCTCACTACTCATTCCTTTAGGTGCGCCTTCCCCCTATATTCCATTTGCATTCCCACATTATCACTGCTGTTCTGCCTGTTTTTCATATGCTATTGAGCCTGTCACAACATGTATCTTCTCTTTAATTATTTCCTGGCTTTCAAAGACCACCAGCTCATGTCTCCAGGAAATCTAGGAATATCTCAGCCTACAAAGATCCTCCTTGCAACTCATATAGCACTTACTATCTGAACCATTAATTTGGTACATCATTTATTTCCTTTTATTTTTATGAACTTGCAAATATAGGATCTGTGTTATGGAACTATATCTACCAATGCAGATTCTAACTCTTGTCTTTGATTAGATAAATCCTAAAGAGTTGCCTGAGGCACAGAGAGGTTAAGGGATTTGTGCTGGGTTTCATAGCTATTGTTAGAGGTAGTATTTGAACCCACCACGTTCTTCACTCCAAGCACAGCTGTCTTTCTGCTTCATTGTGCTACTGCACATGACATATTACAAAGTAAATACCTTATATGTTATGAAGAGTTAGAGGATTGGACCTAAGCTCAGGAAGACCTAAGCTCATATCCAGCTTCAGTCATTTACTAGCTGTGTGACCCTAAGCAAGTCATTTAACTTCTCTTTGTTGCCTCATCTGCAAAATGGAGATAATAGCACCTACCTCTCAAGGTTGTTATGAAGATAAAATAATATTTGTAAAGTGCTTTATAAACCTTAAAGTTCTATATAAAAACCAGTTATTATTAAAATATGTGCCTTTATAAAAAGTAGTAGCAAAAATGCCTTTGGCATTTTATTACCCTCTAGACCTAACTTCAGCCTGTTAAGATACCCTCCTTCAGGACACATATAAGATATTTTTTTATCTCCTGCTCATGTCTCTAGTTTTCCTTTTATTACTTTACTACTATACATTTACTAACTTCCTCTGTAGCTGTGAAAAAATACTCCCTCACTTCAATTTTTTGTGATTTGAATTGTACCCTACTTTTCATCACTTTTGGGCAAAAATGGGATGTCATATATATGTGAACAATTGTTTCACATATTTAAATGTCTTTATAGTGAAAAGGCCAGAAAGACTTTTGTGCTCCTACCATGGGAACTGGGGGACAGGGTAGGGATTTTAAAAAGGGAGTTCTTAGAAAAGGGTCAGTCATCCTCTGATACAGTTCATACCAATCAGACCACCTAAGTATTACTCTGTAGAGCTAGGAAAAAAAAATTCATCTAGAGGAACAAAAGGGTAAGAATATTAAGAGAATTAATGAAAAAAAAATAGAAAAGAAGGGGGCCTATGAGTATGAGATCTCACTATACTACAAAGCCATTATCATAGAAACGCTTTGATACTGAGTTAAATTCATTCAGAGTGCATCTGGAAAGGAATACATCAACTGACCAGCAGCGAGACATCTAGAGCTTGGAGGGAGCAATGGCTGCAGGGGATTTTCTTTAGGCTGATGGAAAACAAGAAGAGACACTTACTAATGAGTGTTAGACAGAATAAAGAAGAATAACCAACAGTCTATTGAGAGACAGTGGGTCTGGTGACAGAGTTCTGCACTTGGAGTCAAGACCTGGCTTTGAATATAGCCACAGGTAGTTACTGACTGTGATCATGGGCAAATTAATTGACTTCTGCCAGTCTCAGTTTCCTCATTTGTAAAATGAAGATAATAATATTGATACTACTTCAATCTCAGTGGTTGTGAGGGAAGTGCTTTGAAAAATTTAAAGGGCTAGAGAAATGAGTTATTGCTAACCCTTGGGCCTACCAGATAGGTTGGACATATCATAAATGGGCTATTCCATTGCTTTGTGCTTATTTTGTATATATATTCTGTCTACTTACTTATTTTCCCCAGGAGAATAAGCTGCTTGAGGGCAATGGTTTCATATTCGTATTTGTAACCCCAGCACTTAGGACAGTGAAAATTGGCATATGATTAATAAATTCCACCCTGTCATACCCTCCCTATTCTAATAATTCTGAACCCTTGGCTGCTGTTGTTCAAACTCTGTTGTCTGTCTCCTACTGGTCCCCCTCAATGTAACCCCTCTCCAAAGAGTATCTCTCAACCACCAGTGTCCTGCTCTGAAGCTACCCATCCCCTTTGTGGTGCCCTCTAGAATGCCCGCTCCATAATTAAAAACTTACTTTTGTATTAAACCTTTGCATTTCTCACTCTTTCTGTCTCTTTGTACTCACTGAGACCTTGGCTGTCTCCTGATGACAAAGCCTCCCTGACCATCCTCTACAGAATTGTTTTCACTTTCTTTACCGTTTGAGGTAGGGGAGTTGAAGTATTCCATGTTCTCTATTTCCACTTCTAGACTCTTCCTCTGCCGTTGAGTAATCTCTCCTCCATTGACGTTCACTTACTCTATATTTACCACCCAATCAGTATTTTGGTAGTTGTTATCTACCAACTTCCAGGACATTCTCCTTTTCTCAAGGAGTTCAGTGCCTGACTCAGAGTCTCTCTTCCCCAACTACTGCCCTCATGCTAGGGCACTTGAGCATACATATTGATACTCCCTACAACATTCTAACCTCTCAGTTCCTCAGTTTACGCCTTTTCCATGACCTATTCATCCATCCTATTTTGGCTGTACACAGAGATGCTCTTGTTGCTTTCACCCATAAATGCGCCACTTCCATGTTTGTGAACTCTGACATTTCCCATATCTGATCATAAACTGTTGTCATTTCAGCTTTCTTTGCCTTGCAACCTCTTCCATGTTCTTTGTTTCTCACTGGGACCTCCAATCCTACTCAGTTCTTTCCCAGGCTAGCACTTTACCCCTTCACTAGCTCCAATCTCTCTTTCATGTCTTGATCCCTTGGTAAATCAGTTCAGTTCTTCACTGTGCTCTTCTCTTGAGTCCCTTGCCCCCTTATCCTGTTAACCTTTCTATGACATACCCCAGCCTTAGATCACTCCCATCATCTGCTGCCTTCACTCCTATTCATGTGCTGCTGAATGAAGCTGGAGAAGATCACAGACCTATACTAATTGGGTCCACTATAAATTTGTTACATAACTTCACCTAGGCTTTCACTACAGCAAGGCAATGCTTTTACACTACCTAATTGATTCACTATCATATTCACCAAACCTTTCCATCCCTCAAACTTTCCATAGCTGTCCTTCCCCCTGAGAAGCTGAGAATCTTGCCTCATAATTCCCTGGAAAAATTGAAACCATTTACCTAGAGCTCCCTCTTATCTCCTCTTCTTTGTCTCTGCATGATGAGGTGGCCCTTCTTACCCGGGGCCACTAGACTCTAAATTAGGCATGTTGATCCCATTCCGTCTCATCTTCTCCAGCAGATTGCCCCCTTTATCATACCTATTCTTTCACTAATCTTCAACTCTCCCTGTCTCCTGATGGCTTCCCTGCTGCCCATGTCTCCCTCCTTCCTCAAAAAACACTTCTTTACTTCAGCCATCCGTCCCTTCTAGCTATCATCCTATAGCTCTCCTCTCTTTCATACCTAAACTTCTTGAGAAGGCTGGTTATAATCTGTGCTTCCAGTTCCTTTTTCCTCATTCCCTCATTAACTGCATTCTGGCTTCCAACCTCATCATTCAACTAAAACTGCTCTCTACCAGTGATTTTTTTAAAGTGACAAATCCAATAGCTTTTTTCAGTCATCGTCCTCCTTTACCTTCAGTCTTTGATACTATCAGTCACCTTCTTCTCGTTGATACTGTCTTGGTTCTGGTAAACTTTTTGTGACACTGCTTTCTCCTGGTTCTCCTTCCACCTGTCCAAGTGCTCCTTCTTTATCTTTGCTGGATCTTCATTCATGTGGCAGCCACCAACTGTGGATGTCATCCAAGGCTCTGTCCTGGGCCTTCTCCCTCTATACTGTTTCACTTGGTGATTTCATCACCTCCCAGGGATTCAATTATCATCTCTATGTAGATGATTCTCAAATCTACTTATCTAGTTTTTATCTCTTTTGACCTCCATTCTCTCCCATTGGACATCTTAAACTAAGCTTGTACAAACCAACTTATTGTCTTTTTCTCCCATATCTTCTTCTTTTCCTAACTTTCCTATTAATGTCAATGGCACCACCATTCTTCCAGGCACCCAGGCTCTCAACCTAGGTGTCATCCTCAACTCCTAACACCCCATTCCCCCTGACCCCCAACTGCTGTATCCTATTAATTGTCAGGTCCTGTCATTTCTTTCTTTGTAACATCTCTCATATATGCCCCTTTTTCTGACAGTGCCATCATTCTGGTACAGGCCTTCATTACCTCACACCTGGATTATTGCAGTAACCTGCCAGTTTGCTTCCTTGCCATGAGTCTCACCTCACTCCAATCCTTCCTCTACTCAGCTGTCAAAGTGATAAAGTGTAGAGACCCTCTTCAAACTCTAGTGACTTCCTCTTACTTCCAGGATCAAATATAGCATTCTCTGACTTGTAAAGTCCTCATGCCTTTCTAGTTTTCTTACATTTTATCCCCTTCCATAGCATTCTATAATTCAGTGACACTGGCCTCTTTGCTGTTCCTTGTGTTTGACATTTTCATCTCCCAACTCTGGACATTTTCCTCCCCATCTTTCCCACCTGATTTCCCTGGCTTCTTTCAAGTCTCAGTTAAAGCATCACTTTCTACAAGAAGCCTTTTCTTATCCTTCTTAATATTAGTACCTTCCTTCTGTTAATTATCTACAATTTTTCCTGTCTCTTGTTTGTACATAGTTGTTTGTTGTCTCCATAATTAGACTGTGAGCACAGTGCCTCACACATAGTAGGTATTAAGTAATTGCTTGTTAATTTGATGGCTTAATAAATGCTTGATGAATTAAAATTCAGGGTATGGGTGGTTATATAAAGAGTTATTTGGATATAAAACTGAAGAGTATATCTGGGTGCCAGCAACTGAAAGACTGAGTAAGCCAAGGATTGGGACTGCAGTTGTGAGTAACTGTCCTAGAAGGAAATAGCTTAAAACCCTAGTCATCCTATTAATGATAAAACTACAGTTGATTAGTTTAAGTAATATGATTGTGGATCTCTAATTTTCCTTTCTGTATCCTAAGATACTGTAAGGCAGTTTAATATTCTAACTGAATGAATGAGCCAGGTGTGCTCAAGCAACACTGTGGGACACTAGAGAGAAGTAAAGGGAAAAGGCTGAAGTTCCAATATTGAAATCTTTGGAGGAGAACCTTCTGAGACTGATGATGGTGCAAAGGCTACGTCATACAATCTTCATGGTATCTCAGTGCTTAAGCTGAAAATTATTTTCTTTCTCCCTATTCTTCTCATTTCCCTTGTGTCCTTTGTATTGCTAGATAGGGATTCTTGACTTATCTTTCCCATCGCTGGACCTAGGTACCATCTTGTGGTGGTGTGCCTGTTTTGTCATAGCTAGGATGATGAAGACACATAAAATCTGGTATAGTTTTTTCATTGGCTCCTTTTGTCTTCTTTCCTCAGAACAGTATGGTCCTCTCTGCTGCTATCTTCATCACTCTCATAGGTTTGCTTGGTTACCTCCACTTTGTGAAGATTGATCAAGAAACTCTACTGATCATTGGCTCTCTTGGCATACAGATGACCTCATCCTATGCCTCAGGAAAAGAGAGTACAACCTTCATTGAGATGGGCAAAGTGAAGGATGTTGTCATCAATGAGGCTATTTACATGGTAAGTGCTCTTCAGGCATCTCTTGAAGCATGTACCCTTTGGACTATTCTTAGACCCCAAGTGTTCCTTAATATCCAGAGGATTATTGACCACATAGACCTGAAAACACTTCTGTGCCAGGTGGATTCAGCCTTCATTTAATGGCCAGAAAATATTCATGCACCTTTTTAAACTGAAGGCTCTGCTTACTGAGAAGACCAGCTCCAAAAAGAAGCATCAAGTTGTTATTTGCTTATAGAATATCGTAATTGGAAGGGACCTTAGGGAAATCATCAGATCCAACTCTCTTATTTTACAAATGAAGCCAACAGAGGTGGAATGACTTGCCTACCATCCTCATGTAAGCTCTTGTTATTATAGAAACATACTTATATATTACTTTGTGGTTTCCAAAGCTCTATTCTTATGACAATTTTGGAATTGGGAGTCTGTTATTACCTTTATTGTAGATGAGTAATAGGGAATTAGCACTTCAGATAATTGGTAGCCTGACTTCTGAGCAGCCTTGCTCTATTATCAGTCTAGAAAATGTTACCACTCTCCCTCAACTTGTTTCTGTCATGTCATTTGAAACATATATATTATCTATGAGGAATGTAGCCCTTTGAAGGTGATTCTCACTAAAAAGCTGTGTGTTATATTTGTGCATTTATTTATTTATTATTATTTTTTATAATTTTTTTGGGGGGGTAAGGCAATTGGGGTTAAATGACTTGCCCAGAGTCACATAGCTAGTGAGCATTTATTTATTTTCTTACAGCAAAAGGTGATCTACTACCTGTGCATTTTACTGAAGGACCCAGTAGAACCACAGGGGGTATCACAAGTAGTGCCTGTCTTCCAGGTGAGCCCAGATATACCTTTTCTTTCTGAACTCAGATCAGGGAATAAACTCTTTGAGGGACTAGATGGTGATTTATATACCTTTGAAATTCCACAGTACTTGGCACACAGTAGGTACTTAATACATATTTGAATTGATGAATAGATGAAGAGTGTTTACACGAGAATGTAGAGCTTTTTGTGAAACTGATGGGCTGAGCTGTTTTGTCTTTCAAGGTACCAGTAACCTCCAAAAATCATTAGTTCTGACTCTCTGTTTCTCCTCACTGGGCTTTAGAGTGCCAAGCCCCGACTGGACTGCTTGATTGAAGTATACAGGAGCTGCCAAGAGATCTTAGCACACCAGGCAGTCACATCAACAAGCCTGTGAGTCCTATTCAGCAGATTCCCATGGTGCTTCCTGTCAAGATAATCCCAGATCCTGGAGCCACAGCCATTCGTTTGTTTTGGCCAGTTCTGAACAGCTTGGTACCATGGCGTCCTGGAAAAAGTGCTGGCCTTGTAGTCAAGGAGACTTGTGTCTTAGTTCTCCTTCTTGCACATACTGGCCCTGGGAGCCCAGGGAAGTGCCGGACCTCTGAGGGCCTCAGGCAGGGTGGGTTACCTGCCTTGGGAGGAGGAATTCTCTTTACCAGCAGAATCACAGGCATAGTCCAAAATGACAAGTGCCAGAACCTCAGTGAGACCCAGCTTTGATGACCCACGTGGAAGTCAGGGAGTGCAGAAGACTAGAACAAATGACAGAATGTCTGGATTATATCCTGTCTTCACCACTAATCCACTGTGTGAGGTTATGCAGGTTATTTCTTTGTATGTTAGTTTTCCTTCCTATACAGAAGGAACAGTGTCTTATTTTTGTGCTGCCTTCAGCACCTTAATACCTGTCTGTTGAAAGGAATGGATGAATGTGAGATAGGGATAATTGCATTCTACCTCATTGTATCTGAGAAGTAAAATATGAGTGAGATGATAATGAGGTAAAGTCCTTTGGGAGGAGGGAGCCAGGTCAAAACAAGGTGGTGTTATGAAAGTGATTATTAATAAAATGGAACTGGGAAAATCTGTGTGTATAGCTTTCTCTTTGTAGTAGTTCAGGAATACCTTATGGAGGAATTCTGAGAGCAGAATCCTTTATTCTACTAGCAGAAACTAGAAGGACTCCTTCATAGCTCATGTTCAGAAGAGTGGGTGATAAGCCAAGAACTGGTGGCCTGTTTTCAAAAAGACTGAAAGTTTCTGGTCTTCAGGTTCTTCCATTGTCACATTTGACTCAACTCAAGGATGTGAGATCCATTTTAGGTGATCCTAAGCAGGAGAGTATGACAGATCAAATAAGTTGGTACAAACCACATCTCTTTAGAACTCTAGCGGTTTGTTCTTCCCTAAGCAATGTGACCCCAGGAATCAAATTCTAGGTGGACCTCTGAGGTTTTTTTTTTCCCAGCAAGGCAATGGGGTGAAGTGACCTGCCCGGGGTCACACAGCTAGTAAGTGTCAAGTGTTTGAGGCCAGAGGGTCTTGCTGAATCCAGGGCCAGTACTCTATCCGCTGCACCATCTAGCTGCCCCTCCGAGGTTCTTCTTAAGAAATATAACTTATATAGCATTTGAGAGAGTAGGCATCTCATAGAATCATAGAGTTGGAAGGGACCTCAGAAGGCCAAAAGAAATCCCTTATAAACAAGTAAAGCATTTATTAAGCATTTACTATATGCCAGGCAATATTCCCTTCATGTTGTTATCCAGCCACTGCTTAAAAGACTTTCAGTGATAAGGAGCACACTACTTCTTGGGACAGCCCATTGCAGTTTTTATGTAGTTTTAAATGTTAAAGCTTTCCTTATATTAAGCTAAAAATCTGCTTCTGCAACTTCCTTCCACATTGCCAAGTAGAACATGTCTAATCCCCCTTCTATAGAATAACCCATCAAATAATACTTGAAGTCAGCAGTCATTGAACAGCAATTTTGGCAAGGAATACTTAGGAAGCTTCCTTGGTATATGTGCCACTTACCTTAGGATTAGTGATTTATGAGACTTACTAAGAAAACTGCCAGCTAAAGATCTTGTGAAGAATTTGAGGGGGGAAGATGGAGAATCATTTAGGTTTCGGCTAGAGAAGAAAGAATTGTCTTAATTGTAGATGACACAAATAACTGTAGGTTCTGACAATTTAATTTCTTTTTTTTTTTAGGCAATTGAGGTTAAGTTACCTGCCCAGGGTCACACAGCTAGTAAGTGTCGAGTGTTTGGTCTGAGGCCAGATTTGAACTTGGGTCCCCCTGACTTCAGGGCTGGTGCTCTATCCACTGCGCCACCTAGCTGCCCCAACAATTTCATTTCTATGATCTGTGTGGGATTAGTTTTATGATGGTGCTTGTCTAGATATCAAATCAATCAGCTCCCTCACGGACAGCTGCCTTTGTGGTATTCCAGTCAGATTGATATACTCTTCTATGATTTTGTGTTATCTGTCACAAGGGATGCAGGTAACCCCAGATAGAAATGGCTTGTTTCTAGGTGAAGCATGTTGTTCTGATACTAGATACAGAAGGCAGAAATATCAGACATTGATGCTAAGGGAGCTTTTCTCTTTTGAGTCCTTATAGGCCTGGAGATATAATACAGACTGAGGATAGGAAGGCATGAAATATCCATTTGGATTGAATAAGCTGCTTCAGCTTGAAGCAATTTGAAGTATTAACCCTCCTATAGCTTGGCCTTCATAGCCTTCTATCAAAGGAAGCAACCATTGTGGAGATGGTCTGCTATCCCTGTCAGTACCAACACAAAATGCCAACCGTCTCTAGTGGGAAAGTAAACTTAAGAGCCCTAGGAGTAGTAGCACCCTTCCCCTGGAATTCTGGCCACTTCCAACCACTGACCCTTCTTCTAGCATAGCTCCCACAGCCATTGTCCAAGGAAGCAACCCTTGCAGAGATGCAACTCCTGCCTTTCCAGCAGCCATAGCTACTGAATGCTGGCCTGGAAAAGGAGGTTTTTCCCGCTAAAGTCCTTGGTGTTGTTGAGTGGTTTGACATCAGAAACAAGTTTTTATTGGTGGAAATGCCATTTTAAAAGATGCATTACTGTCTGCTTAGCTGCTGTACCTTAAGTACCCCGGGGCTTTTCCATTTGACTTGCAGCAAAAACCTCCCAGATGTGTTGTTTCCCACATTAGAATATGAGCAGCTTGAGAATGGGGACTATCTTGCTTTTCCATTTGTGTCCCCATTGCTTTATATTGTAAGATTAGTAATAAATGCTCATTCATTCTATATAACATTGTAGAGAAGGAAATGGCAAACCACTCCAGTATCTTTGCCAAGAAAACTCCGTAAGGGGTCACAGAGTTGGACACAATTGAAAAATGACTAAACAACAATACATAGTATTGATAAACTACAAGGGAGGGAAGGAGAGAAAGTGGGGAAAAAACCCGCAAAACCTAGTGTAAATAATTCCTTCTTTGGTTATTGGGGATACCAATTTTTTACTTATTGTTGCAGACAAGATTACTCCTGTTTGCCCTGTAGACAGGGGCTCAGGACATTTTAAAGTAAGATTGGAGATGTGCTCTGCCTTCCACACCAGCCCTGGATGGATGGTTATCATAAGGTATGTCAGGTGAATCTTCATTTCCTAAGGGAAGGAAGAGGTGGGAACGAGTGAAGTTATATAGTGCAGTTGAATATGCTATTAGAAGTGCTTATTATCTTGTCCTTTCCAGCTTAGAATGCATAGAGGGGATTTTATAGAGCTAGGACCTCTCGAGGAAACTAGGTCCAACTTCATCCAGTTTTAGCGTCGTGAAGGGGATAATGGTACAATGTGAGGGTTCAGATCTGGCCTTTGGGTGGAATTGGTCTTTCCATGCAGCTACCTCTGCTCTCTTCCTCATAAATGTTGTCTACCTTGGGTGTTACAGAGCTGGGAAATTAAATTGCAGTCTTATTAAACATTGGGAAAATAGTATGGGTTTTTTTGTTTGGTTGGCTTTGGAGGGAGTATGGAGACCAACAAGAATCATCTGCCACAGTTCCAGTGGAGAACTTGGTGGTAGGAAACAAAAATGAAGGAAACTCTGAGTTCCAGTCTTTTTAAGATGAAAGATGCTTTCCAGGAAGCTTGACTAATTCTGCATTCCTACTGTTTCCCTTAAACTGTTCTCCCCTACAGAAGGCAGAACATGTCTTAAGGGATAATGTCAGGATCATAAGCTCTAGTGATCCAACCAAGCTGCAAAAAAGCAGATAGTGTATTTATTTGGATCTTCAAAGACCAGGAAGAAATCAGTGGACAGTCCCCTGTCTATAGTAATGAATGCTTATTTTTAAAGCATTTGGTCCTGTGATTAAACCCAGACTAGAGGAGATAGTTTGGTTAGGGTCCTTGGACAATGTAGGGCAGTGAAGTTTGCCCAGTCTAGAGTACAGCTCAGCAGCCTCAGTCCCTATCAAGGTTAGGACATCATCATGCAATATTATACTACAGCTGCCACACAAGCACTTCAAGTATCCACTCACTCCTATGTAAGGAATTGAATTTCTTTTCCCTATTATTGGAGCCTGAGTGCACCCATTGTCCTTCTCTGTAGTTCCTACACTCCTGCCTCAGGTTGGATTGAGTATTGGGAGATATGGGGTAGTGTTCCTTCCCAGAAACAGGGAAGAAGTCCATTCTTTCTCCATCTCCTGCTACCTCATCACCATGGTGATGTTGTTGTTGTCTGTTGGTGGTAGGCTCTAAGTCTTTGCCACAAATTCTGAAGAGATTAGTTTGTATCATTAGATCTGAAGTGAATGTGTGAGAAAATCAGCTGCAATTTAAAACCCCTAAATGCAGGAAATATGTAAGATTTAGGAGGTATTTTTCTTGTCAAGGGCAGTGTCCTGGATTCTCAATGGTGTCTGCACGGAACCATGACCTCTCTTGGAAATCTGGTAGAATTACATTCAGAGTTTGGCCACTCGTGTGAGAAGAGGGTGAGTACTTGGCTTTGTCATTTGGGTTTAGATTTAGGAAAGTCGGGGCCTGAAACTCAGCACACTGAAGACAGTAGATTGTATAGGCGTTGTCATCTGCCTGCAGAATTGGTGAGAATTTGAAACAGGCACAAGGGATGGGTGGGAGTTAGCTCATAGTAGAAGCAAGGACTCGGCAAGATGTCACCAAGTCCACAGGCACAAAGTAAGGAGAGATAGGTGGAGGAAAGATGCTCATAGAAGCGTTGGCCCTTTGGTGCTATGTGAGGCAGAAGCAAGGAACTGTTTTCCATCCATTTCTTGGAGGTGTCGGATAGGAGGTATATTAGGAGATGAGGTTGAGACTGTGGAGCAGTGGTTCATGTAGCTGGCCATCATGAATGTCAACTCTGTAATCTAGGAAAAGGAAAGAAAAGAAAATAACCGTAAAGTCTAGAGAGTTTCAAGTCTACCAGGATGTTTTGAATTACTGCCTGCATGGAAGCCATAAAATTTAGATGAAGGTAGAGATATCTTCTGGCCCATTGTAACTTGGTCTCTCTTCTAAGCCTTAGAGCTTAGAGAGACCATAGCACAATCTATTAGGATCTGGGTTTTTAAGTCCCAGCTCTGCCACTTTTTAACTGTGTGTGACCTTGGTTGGGCCCTGATGTGTGACGTCATCTTTTCTGTAAAATCTTTTCTGTAAAAAACATTTCATGACCTCATTGGGTTGTTGATATGATGTGTGTTTAGTATTTTATAAATCCTAAAGTGCCGGCTGTTAATATCTGCCAGAAAATATGAAATTGTAGCCTTCATTTCTTCATGGAGCTTATAAAGGACCAGGGTAAATTGTCCTGGCAGCTGCTCAGACCCACCTTTGGAAGTTCCATCCGGAAGATCAGCTTCTCAGTGTTGCCTTTACCAGAACTTTTATCTGGAACAGGTCTGATCACAATCATAAAATCATCCTGGTAGCCACCGAAGGTCATCACCAAAGAGTAGGGATGAGTGGCTTGAACTTGCTGTGGAAAGAAGGCGGGAATGAGAGCTCCTGAGGGAACCTTCTCACTACCAACCTAGGAATCAGTGGCATGCTAGATATTTTCTAGACACTGGTGATCTCAGCTAACTGGATCATTTCACCACAGTTTGGAAATTAACTTTGAAAACCTGTATTTGACATATGAGGGACCGCGTTATATAGGGAGGTACAGAGTTTGTGGTGAGTAAACTCAGACCTGAGGTGAAGAGAAACGGTAGTACCTAAGAGGAGAGGGAATTGGGAAGCAACTCTACTTTTCTCAATACCATAGTGTTGTGTTCCAGGATACTGATACCATCTTCATTCACAGCAATCCACACCAGAGTGTTCCCTGTGGTAGAAAGTTGGGTGGTCTAGGGAAATAAGGAGCAATTTGGTCAACAGCCTGTGGGTCCTGATTAATATCTGGGGTCTTTTTGAAGAGCTTGGTAACTCCTATATGGGTGCACCCACGGTGCTGTTATTTGACCAGGTTCTCTTCTTGTGGTTATGGGATTCTTGTTAGCCCCAGAGTGTCCCATCAAGAAGATACATATATTTGGCTTCAATCAATTTCTTAGGGATGTTAATGGAAATGGAGGAGGAGGGGCGGGGAGTGAGATGGGGAAAAAACCCCTGAAATTCTGTGGGCTCTGCATCCTATCACATCCCTAGGGAGGAGGGATGGGGAAGGTTTCCAGTATTCAGGATGACCTTGCTTGACTCACTGGAGCAGGATGCTAAGGAGTCTGTGGTGATAGGTTAAAGCTTATGCCAGACAATGAAATCTTGTCTTTCTTGTGTGAAACTGAAATAGGTGGTTCCTTATGGTATTGCAGGAAAGCAAGCAAACAAAAAATTTCCCTTATGTGCAGTGCTTATTAGAGGTTCATGGTCTCTCTATATTTCACTTTAAAAGTACTCCTTGGGGATGTAATAGGTCACTAGCACTTTATTGTGAATGAGTTTACTATTTAGCTTTAACCTTGTCAAGAATGATAAGAGCATTGGGGAAGGGGAAAGGAAGGCAGAGAAACAGAGGCCATAGGAGAAAGGGTCTCCTGAGATGTGGACATTAGAAATGAGTTGGTGCACTAGTGACCTCTAGTGGTGAAGCACCACTGTGGGTTACATACCACCATGATCTTAAGCGATCTTCAATCTAGTCCAACACACCCATTTTATAAATGAGGAAACTGAAACCTAGGAAGGAGAAGTGATTTGTCCAGGGGCACCCAGAGAGTAGGTATTAAGTCCAGAATTCCAATTCAAGTCCCTTTGACACCAGTTCCAGGAATCACCCACCATGTTGTGTGGGGTCAGGCCAAACCTAGGCAGCTGGAAGAGGACTCAGAAGCTCTGGGAGGGTCTTGGAGGTTCTCCATATATTGTGGTGGTGTATTTTTCCTAGGGGCTACTGACACACACCTGAGCAGCAAAGAGTTTAGCACCAAACAGGGACCACTTTCGAGCAACAGTCAAGTAGATTCGGATGCACTCAGTTGAGGAACAGCCTTGCAGTGTTGTCCATTTTGAAGCCAGTGTGTCTGCCAAGTGTCTATGAGAAGGGAGGGGGAAGAAAACCTCATCAGTGAAGGACCCAGATGCAAAATTTATGTGGCAACCCTTACTTATATCAGACCCTCTCCTCCCTATACCACCTCCTGTATCATGCTGAGCTACTGCCCCTCCTACCTCAGCTGTTCAGAAGGGGCACCATATCTATATCTTCTAGGGTAGAACCTATCTAGGACCAATTGGAGGAGATGCTGAGCCTTGGCAGGAGCTATTCCCACAGGACCAGGAAGTTTAGGCTTCTCCAGATCCCCATATTCCACCTGTGTAGAAAGTATACAAACATTAGGCCTCAGTTAGGACTATAAGAGTGTTCATAAAGGGTGCGTTAAGAAGTGGAATTTATGGGTCTAATTTTGAGAATGGAGATGTGACATTAGACTGCAGGAGTGTATTGTTAGGATGTATCAACCCTTTACTTCAAGCTATAAAAACAAAGTCCTAATAAAAATTATACTTGCTTGCATTTACATTACACTTTACTATTACAAAGTATGTTTCATCATCATATTTAATCTTATAGGTAGTGCAAATGTTATTGTCCTCATTTTAAAAATGAAAACACTGAGGCTCAGAGAGGTTAAGTCCTATGCCCACGATCAGAGTTAGTAAGGGGGAGAGCTAGGTTCCAAACTCAGGTCTTCTTCCCATAATAATGACTTAATAAATTTTTTTTTTTAAATTTTCATTCAGACAAGAATGTTAAGTGTTAGATGGTACCTTACAGATTGATCATTTATTCCAACCACTTCTTCGGTTTTTGTAAATCTAGCTCTCTCCCATTCCCTGGGCCCCTACTTCTTACAGAGACAATTGCCTCCTAGCAGGTCAGCTTTCTGTTATCAAGGTGGTGAAAAAGTGCCATAGACTGGGTTAAAGGTATATTCCTTTTTCCTTTACACTTCTAGCAGATAAAATGTGTGAAGTAGTCTGATTATTTCCCATCCTTTGGGACATTTAGCATACAAAAAGCCCTGCAAAGGGTTTTTGTATTCTCTGCACAGACCTCCTGGAACTGTTTCTCTCAATTCCCTAATGTTTTTTGTCACCTCCTTTTCTTAGGTCTTGTAAGCCCTGTTGCATTTTATGTGTTATGGGCTGCGTCCTCATAGCAGCAATATTAAGATGTCATCTAATCTCTTCTGGCCATTAGTATCAGAGGTGTTTCACTCAGCTGATAAGCTGATCACTTACCTGGGCCATCAGTGCAGCCATTTCAAGAGCTAGTTCCTTGTTGACTGGGAATCTCCCTGCAGTGATCTCATTGCTGACCTGGAAGGCAAGCAGAAGCCGTTCCTGCTCAGTTTCTCCTTTGACCTGATGCCAGAAATAGAGCCTGCAAGAAGAAGGGAGCACACGAAAGACCTGACTTAACGACAATACAAAGAGAGATCAAGATGGACACTGAATTTTCTTAGGGTTGTTTTTAGTCTTGATTTTAAAAGAGGAAGGCTTTTATTTTCCCCATCTTTATGACCCTTCCCACAGGAAAATTGTCATGAAGTGTGACAAGGAAGAAGGGTACATGACATAAGTTCATACCAACAGTAACACATGGAAAGAAGGTCCTTTGTGGTCCTCAAAACTTCTTGGATTTAACTCTGAATAGGCTGGGCTTTCCCACTAGACTACTGGGATAACTAGGTACCATGATACTACTATGGGTGATATATTATGGGTGAGTTAGGTGAGTTAAGTACTGTGGAGATATTAGGTCAATGGGAATTTATTATTTTATTGGGAGATGAGCCCTGGAAAGGAATTGTTTGTCTGGCCAGACCATACAGTTTAGTTACCTACTTCTAAGAATGCCTATATCTGTCACTTGAATGGAGTGGTGGAGCTACTTATCCAATTCACAGTCTTAAACTCTTAGTGCCAATGGAAAGCTTCCCTTTTGCAAGATAATATACAAAGTCTTTCCGTGAGATTGGTTTTTGCTGTTTTCCTGAAGGAGGAAGAAAGAAACAAGACTAAAGAGGGAAGGTTAATTACCCAGTGTCATATAAGTAACCCAGGGACAAAGGTGAAGGTTAGAATGACCCCTCAAGGAGCGCTTAGACCTTTGGACCCTTGTAGAATAGAGGACATTTTGATCCATTAGGAGAGGGAATAAGCACATGGTGGTAATGGAAGGCCATAAGGTTCAGTCCCTTGTGCCGTATTTGTGTCCCATCCCATCCTCAGTGTTTAGGACCTGTTCTTGTAAATCAGTTTCACGATCCGGTTGCTGCCCTCAGACTTCCTAGGATGAAGCTCTCTCAGAGATTGTTCCCACTTGGAAATGGCATCACAGATCTTTAGGAAGAATAATAGAGAGAGATGCTTTTATGAAGGAAAACTCAGAAAGACCCCTGAAGACACCCATTTTAACTGATCATTTCCCTTCAATTAAGTACCATTCTTCTCATGACCAAAGGCTTCCTTCGGAACCTATATGTGCCTAGCATTGTGCTGAGCCAGGCACTAGAGCACAGAAGAATGGGAGACCTGTAAAGTAAATATTGCATACTAAATCTCGACTAAGTGCTGAAGGGTTTGACTGGGTTTTATCTGCCTGGAACTGCCTAGAAGATGGCCATGGATGTTTTCACAATTGATATGGAAAGCAGAAATGATAGGAACATCTGATGGTGCAGGTTTTAGCCAGAAAATATGTCCTCATAATACCTGCCCTAGAACTACAACATTGAGTTCCTCAGACACACTGCAGATTCCAAAGTCATACTTGATTACCATCCTCCTCATCAATAAATACTTATTAGTTGCCTCCTGCCTCTATCAAATTTCCTTATTTCTGTCAAGGGCACCACCAATTCTACAAATCTCCTTGGTTTCCAACCTCAGCATTAGCCTTGATTCTTCACTCTCCCTTACCACATGGATCCAATTACTTGCTAAATCTTGAGGTTTCTGCCTTAATGCCTTTCACAGTCAACCCTTTTAATACATTTACTACCTTATTTTAGGCCCCCGTCACTTCTTGTTTGGACTATTGCAATGTTCTATTTGGCTTCCTTGCCTTAAGTTTTTCATCATTCCACTCTGTTGCCCAAGTGATTTTCCTGAAGCACATATCTGATCACGTCACTCTCCTACTCACCAAACTCTGACACCTCTAGGTGTCTCTAGGATGACATATAAACTTCTTTGTTTGGCTTTAAAAATCCTTCATAACTTAGCCCTTATCTCATTCCAGCTTTCTTACGTATTACTTCCTTTTCTATACATCACTGTCCAAATGAATGGGCCTTTTCTTTGTCCTTCATACACAACAATCCATCTCCACCTTTGCCCTGGACGTTTCTGCATCTGGAATGGACCCCATCTTTTGTCTCATAGAATGCTTCATTTTCTTCAGGACTTGGCCCCAGCACCAGTTCTGTACAAAGTCTTGCTTGATTCTCCTAACTGCTAGTGATTGTTTTCCCTAATTACCTTGAATTGAATTTCCTTGTGTGTATAATGTATATGCTTATGTACAGACATGTCTTCTCTGATAGAACGTAAGCTTATTGAGAGCAGGAACTTTTTCATTTCTTTCATTTTTTTTGTCTTTGCACAGTGCGTGGCACACAGTAGATGCTTAACAAAGGATTGTTGAGTTGATTGCATTCCTAGGACTATACTGACTGTGTGGATAGGAAGAGGTTACAAAGAAGCAGGGACATCATTTTCATAGTTTTCATGGTGGGGGACAAAAAAAAATTCCTTGTCTTAAAGAAGATGGAAAACCAATACACAGTACATCCTATACCTTAAGTGACTAATCACAGAAACAAATTCTTGAGAATTGTCTCATCATACTATTGTCATATCATCCAAAGCAGGTGCTTCTTGGATCCCTTCCATAGACGTTCAGTCTCAAAAAGAACTTCAGTGTTTAATAAGATGATTTTAGGGATCCAGTGTGCTGCATTCACAATGAGGCAATGGGGTGGTGTGGAAAGAGGAGAGGACTGGACACGGAATCGGACATGGATTTGAGACCTAGCTCTAACACTGGCACCAAGACCCTGGGCAAGTAAGAACTTCCCAAACCTTAGTTTACTTATCTGTAAAATGGAGATGACAGTATTTGTGTCGGGCATTACACAGGGCAACTATGAGGATCAAATATCACACTCCTCTGTAGGGTGTTCTGTAAATTGTAAAGTACTATTATAAATGCAGGCAGCTAGGTGGCAAAGTGGATAGAGAGCTGGTCCTGGAGTCAGGAAGACTCATCTTCCTGAGTTCAAATTCAGCCTCAGACACTTACTAGTTGTGTGACCTGGGAAAGTCACTTAACCCTGTTTGCCCCAGTTTCCTCAGGTGTAAAATGAGCTGGAAAAGGAAATGGCAAACCACTTCAGTATCTTTCCCAAGAAAACTCCAAATGGGGTCAGAAAGATACAGACACAACTGAGCAACAACAAAACCAGACTAACCGTGTCTTCATTCTTCTTTAAGCTGTTCTCTTCTGGACTTTTCCTTCCCTCAATATGTTTATTCCTCCACCCTTCCCTTTTAAGTTCTTTTTATGTGTTGTCTTCCCCTATTAGAATGTAAGCTCCGTGACAGCAAGGATACTTGTATTTGTAATTCTCAGTGCTTAGTGCAGTGGCTAGAATATAGAAAATGCTAATAAATGCTGGTTGACTTGATTTGATTTCACAGCCCATGAAATAATTCTCTTTGTACAATCAATATTCCTAATGAGGTGACTATATCTCCCCACACTTTTGGAGGGAGTCCAGCCAGGACTTAAATGCAGAGGCATGAAATCGTCACCTTAACACTTCCTTGTAGGTAGTGCTCCAAGTCCTTGTCAGAAGGATCGTCGGTGAAGAGTGAAAAGCCAGAGTGAGATGTCTTTCTCATTCCTGTTTCCTGGTTCAGCTGATGGAGGAACTCATCCACAGTGGAGGAACCATCAAAACCTACCACCTGGGAGGGCAGACAAGTTTCAGTGTAATGAAAAGCAATGAAAGAGGTCTAAGGTAAGATGAGATTTGTTGTAAGGAACATGATTTGACATCATGGCAGAGAAAACTTGGTTTGCATGTTTTTATACAGAGAGGAAAATGCTTAGGTATGTCAGCCTTCCCAATAGGAAGTTAGGATAAAACACAAATTCTAGTTATGTGTCTGCTTTGTGACTTTTTTCCTAGGGGTGGGGTAGGGGGGCAGACCTGTGATATCATTAATATAGGGATCTCTCAATGAGGAACTCCCCCCATCAATGCAAATTAGCACCTTCTCAGTGATTTATAGTTTTAGAGAGTTGCCTGGGGGTGGCAGAGATAGGGTCTGAAGTAGAACTTAAATCTACCTTCTTCCTGACTCTGAGGCTAGCTCTCTATGCACTGTTCTATGCTGCTTCTTTGCTATATGATTTCAAACAGTGTGCTTTCTCAGATCTGTTCCTCAGTTTGTCCCTTTGTACAAAAGTGTCAAGAAGACCATTCCAATGCCTTCACCTTCTCATACATGCAAGGGCTTAGAAGGGAATGTTTTCCATGACGTGGTTCCTTCCCTCCTCCCCCCACCCCTACCTCTACCCCCATGCCAGGCTAATTTTAATTGTTAATTTGCCTTTCCTAAACCAGTCAACTACATGCGTATGATTTCCCAGGAGGCTAAATATACACCTGCTCAGGACAGAAACAGTTTTCTATGGAGTAGTTAGATGGGGCAGGAGGCCAAAATATTAAGTAGGAGGCAAGAGCACTGGGTTTGGAGTCAGAAAGACCTGAGTTCAAATATGACCTCAGATGTGTACTAGCTGTGTGACCCTGGGCAAATCACTTAACCTCTGTTAATGCATTGGAGAAGGAAATGGCAAACCAGTTAATATCTTTGCCAAGAAAACCCCATTGACAGTATGGTCCACAGGGTCATAAAGAGTCGGACACAATTGAACAACAATAACAAAATAGTATCAAGGGAAAAGGTTGGGAATCTTAGAGAAATGAGGACCAGGAGGAAAGTATTGCCTGTCTCACCTGGTAGGTCCCATTGACAAAATGCACAGGGATGCTGAAGGGCAGGGAGTGGTGGTAGGGGTTGCGTAGTAAAATGGACACTACTTCCATGCAAGATGGCTTGGCTTCCCGTTCCCCAGCCTCCAGGGTCCATTCCACGGCTCGCTGGCAGTAGGTAGCATATTGTCCAATTTCACTTCTAAACAGAAAGGAGACGGGACCGCTGGAGATCACACTCATCCCTGTCATGTTGGAGTTTAAATGGTATCAAATCATGACTATGTTGCCTGCAGACCTGGAGATATGCAACTTCTCATGGTCTTTCACCCTTCCCCCTCTGCCTCCCATTTCCAATCTGTTGCCAAGGCCTGTCTATTTACCTTTATAACATCTCTTGCCTACAGCCCCTTCTCTCCTCTTTGTATGGGCCCTTATCACCTCACACCTGGCTTATTTCAGTGGCTTGCTGGTTCGTCTCCTTGCTGCAAGCCTCTCCTTACTCCAGTCTAGCTTCCACTTAGCTGTAAAAGTGATCTTCCTAAAGCACAGGTCTGAACTTGTCATTCCCCTATTCAGTAAACTCGAGGGGTTCCCTGTCACCTTTAGGATCAAATATAAAATCCTCTCTTTGATGTTCAAAGCCCTTTAGAACCTTTGCCCCAAATTTCTTGTCTTCTTACACCTCCCCTCCTATTTGACATCCTATGAGATCCAGTGACGCTGGCCTCCTTGCTGTTTCTCAAACAAGACACCCCATCTCCCAACTCTGAACAGTTACAGTTTACCCCATGACTGTGACACTCTTTTCTCCTCATCTGTGTTTCCTGGCTTCCTTCAAGTCCCAGATAAAAATCCCACCTTCTATATAAGAAGCCTTTCCTGATCCCCCTTAATGCTAGCACCTTCCCGCTGCTGATTATTTCCACTTTATCCTGTATATATCTTGTTTGTACATAATTGTTTGCATGTTTCCCTCCTTAGACCATGAGCTCTTTGAGAACAGGGACTGTTTTTTGCCTTTCTTTGTATCCCTAGTGCTTAGGACATTGCCTGGCACATAGTAGGAAATTAATAAATGTTTATGGGTTAATTTTAAGGAGCTTAAATTTGGAAAGTTGCTATGAATTCTTCAATATCTGGATGCTCATGGGATCCTCAAGGTTTAATTCACTCTAGGATGGGACTGCTATGAGGGACTCACCATACTTAGGCCCTAACAACTTTCAGCACTGGCTCATGAGCTAGAATCCCCAGGGAAATCTAAGCCTGCTCTGTCTTCCAGCTGTTACTCAGGACACATACGATATCAGTTTATAACACAGATATCTCCTGATTCACACTGGCAGCCACCCAGCCAGAAGAGTGTTAAGAAGAAAGAGGAAAAGTAGGGGCAACCTGATTTAAATTCAGGAAGCTCAGAAAAAATGATTGGGATTTATTTAATGTGATAGATTAAAGAAGGGGTAAGATCTGACTTATGGCTAAGTATTTCCAGAATGGAGCTAATTTTTAAAAAACCGAAACCTTTGGGGTCATTAGAAAGACTTTGTAACTATGGGTGAATACCCCAGATGAATGTCTGTGGATGTGTGTATGCTTGCAACAGTGTGTAAAGAAACTTAGGTGCACCTGGATCTTTATGTGGGTTCTACATCAAAAGTGTCAAATTTACAGCCCACAGAACTCCTGAGTATGCTGGGACTAGATTAAAATGCAATTGGGAAATGTTTAACAAAATAAAGAGAAATACAGTACAACATAGATAATTTGTGTTAATTTGTGGTTTTCTAAGTTAATATGTTGCCCACCAGGGACCCATTCTTATTTGAGTTTGGCACCACTGATCTACATGTACAAATCTCTCAATAAATCAGAGGGGAGGGATGATTTGGGGCCTTCATTTTTTCATGTGTTCCATAATATTTCTTATTTCCCTCTTAAATCCATCATGTTCAGTGTTAGAGCTAGAGGGAGATATGGAGAGAGACCAGGATAAAGGAAATGCCATCTATTCACCTGGGATCTGCGTGGCGCTGGAGCTGCTGTTGGATGTACCAGAGGAAGTGATGATGAGGCAGAAAAAGGGGAGCACACAGAGCAAAGAGCTGCCAGCACTGCCAAGGGAAACCAGGCACCGACAAGTGAGTGCAGGGTCTAGTTGTCCTCGCCTTGCCATGGACCTTAGAGAACGGCAGTGTTCTCTTTTCTCAACCCAGACGTCTAACACTATCAAATCTGCGGCTATCACCGGTCACAAGAATGGGCAAGCAGATGATCTGTCAGTGTGGAGAGAATTAAGGAGGGGGCAAAGATGTGACCCCCCCACCCCCACCCCCTGGAGAGATGTGACAGAGAGATAAGATCATCAATCTGGGCAACCCCAATCTGTTGGTATAGCTGAAGGGATCACCTGCTCCTACCCTCTGCATCTTTCCTACTTCCCCACAGGCGGATCCTCACCACTGGGAAAAGTTGGCCTGGGGGAGGGGGGCTGTCCTATCTTCTGTTGAGGCTGTGCCTCCCCCATTCAACATACACTCACCTGCAAGAGGGAATGTCGCTGTGGGGGGTGGCAGCTGGTCTGCTTGATGAGCTGGCAGTAGAGCTCACCCTGCAGTTCTGGGTGAACCAGGCACACCTGCAGAGCTGTTTGGGCCAGTGACACATGGTAGTCCACAGAGGCAGCCTCTACAGGTACATTGATGAACAGTTGGCAGGACTGAGAAACAAAAGTTGGAAGCAAATAAGTATCTACTCTCTCCTTCTGTTATATGTACTTAATTATTTATGTTTTCTCCCCCATTAGAATGAAATGCCCTTGAGGGCAGGGGCTGGTTTTTTTTTTGTTTGTTTGTTTGTTTATTTGGGTTTTGTTTTTTGTTTGTTTGTTTTTTTTGGCCTTCATGTCCTCAGCATTTAGCACAGTATCTGGTACATAATGTGCTTAATAAATGCTCCCTGACTGACTGAGAATTAGAAGCAAGTCCCCCATGCCTTCTGATCCTTCTTGGCACCCAAAGCCCTCATGGCCAAGATGCTAAGTGACTTTAAGTCCCAGGGGGCTAGATTCAGGTTCGGAAATTCAGGCAGCAGAAATGATCTCTCTCACTCCAGTGGGACGGGTGAGTAATGTGGGCTGCATTTTTCCAGAAGTCTTAAGACTGGATAGGAGAATCAAGAATTGAGTTCACTCCTAGTTCTTTCCCAAATGAGGAATGGTTGTTTATTGTTAAGGGCTGAGGTGGGGGAAGAGGGGAGCAGGGAGGGGGTTTAGGGATGTAGTGTTTCTGCTCCACAGGCAGCACAAGAAGCAGCCTTAATGGGAAGTTAGGACTCCTGGGTTCCCTTTTAGCTTCCTCTGTTCTACTGCTGAACAAATAGTATTCTTTATGTGCCTCAGGTCTTCTGCCTTTCAAATGGAAAAACAACAACACCACCAACACTTTCCACTAAGAAACTAAACAGTGGCTAATTAGAGAAAGTGTTTAGAGTCCTTTAGCAGAAGTGGTCTGGGATGGGCCCACTTTTACTAAGGAAAGGTGCTGGGTAATACCCTCAAGGGAAGGGCTGGGGTTTTGGGGACTGGTTTCCTCACTTTCAATCAATCAACAAACATTTATTAAGCATCTACTATGTGTCAGGCACTGTGTTGGGAATAGAAGTACACTAAATTGAACAATCCCTACTTGAAAGCAGTTTACATTATAATGGGGGAGGCAACAAGGTCATATACAAGTATATAAAGAATAAATATAAAGAGAATATGTACAAACAGACCCAAAGTAGTATTCAGGGGAGGGCACTAGCCATTGAGGGGGTCAGGAAGGGCTGAGGTAATGCCTGAGCTATGTCTTGAAGGAAAAGAGAAATTTTATGAGGAAAGAAGGAAGGAAGGAGAAAAGGAAGAAAGGAAAGGAAGGAAGATACAAAAGGAAGAAAATAAGCTATTTAAATGCCTACTATGTGCTAGGCACTTTACAAATAATATCTCATTTGATCCTCATAACAACCCTGGGAGGTGGGTGCTATTATCCCCAAATGGGGAAAGTGAAGTAGAGATGGCGATTTAGATTTGAACTCAGGTGTTCCTGACTCCAGGCTCAGCACTCATCTGGCCCCTAGGTGGAAGTAAAATAGAAAGTCCATTCTGGTGCAAAGTCAGGAGACAGAAGGCCGGTTTGGCTGACGTGCAGAGTAGGAAGGGATGGAGCAATTTATAGGAAAGCTGAAAAGATAGGTTGGCACAAGGTTATGAAAGGGCTTTAGGAGTTTGCTGCATGTCAAAAGGCAAGGAAGCCAGTGGAGCTTGCTAAGTAGAACAAGGTCAGATCTTATCCTTCAGGAAGATCACTTTGGCAGCCGTGTGGAGGAGAGATTAGAGTGAGAAGAGATTTGAGGCAGGGAAGCCTTGCCATAAAGTTAGGCAGGAGGTCATGAGAACCTGAGCTAAGGTGGTAATTGTGTGAGTTGAGAGAAGTGACTGGTTGCCACTGATATTGTGGAAGGTAAAACATCAAGATTTGGCAATTGGTTTAGGTGAGAGGGTGAGGGGGAGTGGGTAATGTTATGTGCAAATGGAGGAGTGGTGGTGCCTTTGATGGAAATAGGAAATTTTGGAGAGATGATTGGGTTTTTAAGGGGGAAGGTAAATATTGTTTATTAAGTACTATGTACGACCCATTATTAACCCCTAGGTGGCACAGTGTATAGAGTGCCAGGCCTGGAGGCAGGAAGACCTGAGTTCAAATGTGGCCTCAGATACTTACTAGCTATGTGACCCTGGGCAAATCACTTAACCCTGTTTGCCTCAGTTTCTTTATCTGTAAAGTGAGCTGGAGAAGGAAATGGCAAACCACTCCAGTATCTTTGCCAAGAAAATAACAAATGGGGTCACAAAGAGTTGGACGTGACTGAAAAAAACAACTGAACAACAATGACCCATTGCACTGGAATTCAGTTACTTCCATTGGAAGCTTTGTAAAAAGGAGAGATACTCCACTTCACCTTCTACAGTTATAATTAGTTCTATAATCATAAGACACAAGAATAGATAGAATGGGACTCATCTGTCACAATAGAAGGAGGAAGGCAAAGCTGCATTTTAGCAGGGAACCATTTATACATTTCACTTTAAGAAAAGGCCTTCTTCCCAGTGCCTCAAATGCTGTTTCCACTGCTTCTTCTTTCAGTGAAGATCCTTTCCCAGTAGTGGTACTTGGGCTTCTGTTCTCAAAGAGGAGGATGAGACCATAAAACCCAGGCAGGTGATGCAACATGGAGTGTTCATTTCTCCCTGCTCTTCCAACCTGTCTACTAGTTTCACAAAGACAAGAGTATACTGGCTACATTATTGCTTGAGAGGGCTGCATGTAAGTACTGGTCAGGACACCTCGTGGAAGATAGAGAACAGGGACGATGGCATAGGCTGCCTGATCAGTTACCTTAAAGAGCTTGAGGGCCTCAGTCTGCAGGGCTTCCGAGGGCAGTGTGGTGAGGGAGGCACAAAGCCCATCTTTACTATAGCACAGCATAGGGTGTCTCCACAAAGGGGAACCTGATAGGAGCACAGCAGCAGAAGGCAGTGTCATTTACCACCAGGGTCATTTACCATCCTGAAGGCTTCATCCCTAGAGTTTGGCCTTGAAGGGAGGACAAGGGTAGGGAGTGTCCTTAGGCACACAGTTGGCATTGAGTTCATCATTATGGCTTATGAAGGAAGTGTGTATAACATATAATTGTGGTCACAAGTATTTATACATGTATGAAGACTTAATTTGGCCATTGTATCAATCAACAAATATTCATTAAGTGCCTATACTATACTAGGCACTGGGGATACAAATCCAAAGAATAAAACAATTTTAATTCACAGTTAGCTGCACACAGAGATATAGGAGAATATGGCCCTGACTAAAGTGGTAGAGAAAGGAAGAAAAAGAAAAGGAAAGACGGGGAGAGGGAGGGAAGGGGAGAAGGAGACAAGAGAGAGAGGGAGAAAGGGAGAGAAATAGAGAAGAGAAGAAAGAGTGGGAAAGAGAGGGAGGAAGAGAGAGTGAGAGAGAGAGAGAAGGGGAGAGGAGAGGAGATAGAGGGAGAGAGATAGAGATAGGGAGACAGAGAGGAGAGAAGAGGAGAGGAAAGGAGAGGAGGTGGGGAGAGAGAGAGAGAGAACAAACATCATTAGTCAAATGAACCTCAAATATTCTGCACTCAGGTAAGCCCTGTTTCCATTCCTGTTTCATTTATTAACATGCCCTAGCTACAGATTAACTAGTCACCTTCATTCACCGACCCTTTTTTCCTGCCTTCAAAGCTGAGGGCTAAACAGAGTGAAACTTCCACTAGGTAACTGGAAAACGTCTTACTCTGAGAAAGTCTCCAGGAGACAAAGAGTAGGTCATCCCAGCCCTGACCCAAGCTTGTGGAGGTGTTGGAGTTAAGTATTTTCCTTAATGGCTAGGCAAGTCTTAAAACAGTCAAAGGAATGACTCATTTATTGCTCCCTAAACAATCTCACCAAGTCATCCACCCATTCCACCTAAATATTAAGCCTGTTGGATGCTGCTTACCTGGGGTCTCCCTCTTCATCCATCAGTTTTCCAATGAGCTGCTTATAGGAAGTGCCTGCCTTGGCACTGTTGCTACCTGCAACCACTGTGAGGTGGTAGAGCCATGTGTTCTAGAGGTGAAGGAGAGTTAGCTGATGCTTCCAAGAAGCACTTACTTAGCACCTATAGTATGCCAGTCACTATGCTAAATGCTACAAATTCAAAGAAAGGCTGAAACAAAGCAAAACAAAAACCCAAACCAGTCACAGTCTAATGGGCAGAATTCAGTGTTTTAGGTGAAGTGCACTGAAGGGGCAAGGACACTTGGCCATAACCAACAAGCATAAGCAGAGATTCAGGGCCACATGGGGAAGAATAACTTAGATTTTCAAACACGTGGCTCCTTTTCATTCCCCCAAATGAATGAGTCATTCCCCTCTGAGAGTGCTGTTTCAAGGGATTCTAAGATTTGGAAGAATTCTGTACCTACTAGTCACCAAAGGTTAGCTGCAGAGGCAGTGGGGAAAGAAGCAAAGCCAAACTTCCTTAAGTTCAAGGTTGAGGGAAAAGGGAAGAGAGTGAAATTATCAGCCCCAGTTCTTTTTTGGTGGCCCCATTTTGTCCCACTCCATGCCTTACCTTCTCATGCTTGGAACCAATGAGAAGATAGGTGGGACTGTGTTCTGGGGGCTGGATCACCAGGGTGCAGTGGGAAGAGAGAAGCCTTCTCATTGCTCCAGTGGCTTCGTGGTCTTCATCTGAATCACAGGAACGATCCACCTCCTCTATAAATGCCCCCTGAACAGGCAAGCAGCCCAAAGGATACTAGAGACAGACACGATTAGTGAGAGGGAGCTAGAGCCACTCTCCTCCCTGTGTCTTGGGATTACCAGAGGTGGGGAGATGAGGGCAAGGAAAATGAGGATGGGAACGTCTCCAACCAGCTCAACAATGCAGAAAGCAGAATGAAGTTCAGTTGGAAAAATACAGCCAAGCAGTCAAACTACATAGGCAGAAGTCACTGGCTAGACATCCTGGATGGAGGCAGGTAATTGAAATTTTTAGATATTGAAAGGACAGGTCAAATTCAGCAGGGACTACCAGAAATCTATGGGTCCAAGGAAATTCAGGGGTCTGGGTGACTGGTTTTTTATTCTGAAGAAACAAAGGAATGGATACTGATGGTCCCCAAGGTGAGGGGAAAAGAAAAACCTATAGTAAACTATCACTAAATTGAGTAAAATACCTTGTCTTCATGGCTTCGATAGTAGTAGAAGGTTTTTCCGATCAGAGAACACCAGACCAGCTTGGAATGACCATGTTTTACCTAGTGAGGTACAAAGGAAGCAGCATGACTAGAACAGCTGTTGTCTACATGTGGCCCTGGCATCTTGCTTTCTATTTTCATCTAGAAAGTTGCATGGGGACAGTTCAATCCTTAGTAACCCAGGGAAAAAGTAGAAGAAATTCCTTTCTGTCCCTCTGCTTGGAAAGCAACTACTGCCTAGAAAAGGGGTTCCAACAATCCTTATTCTTGATATCTAGAGCTGCCATGGCTAGAGCTGTTTGGCTGCTGGTTGGTCTCCTTGTCTCATTTCTCCCCCAGTCTCAAGACTCAAGTCTTTCTCTATTCAGCTGTCAAATCGATCTTCCTTTCTTTTCTTTTTCTTTTCGGTTGGGCAGTGGAGTTAAGTGACTTGCCCAGGGTCACACAGCTTGTAAGTGTTATGTGTCTGAGGCCGGATTTGAACTCAGGTCCTCCTGAATCCAGGACCGGTGCTCTATCCACTGTGCCACCTAGCTGCCCCCTTGATCTTCCTAAAGTACAGATCTGACCGTATCACCCCCTTAACTCAGTTAACTCAATATCACTTCCAGGATCAAATACAAAATCCTTTGCTTAGTTTTTAAAGTCCTTCATAACCTTGCTCCCTCCAACCTTTCCAGTCTTTTAACATCTCACTCCTCTCCATGTAAACTGTCATCCAGTGACACTGACCTCTTTGCTGTTCCTCTCACAAGACACTCCATCTCCCAATTCTGCATTTTCATAGGTTGTCCCCCATGTCCAGAATTCTCTTCTTCCTCAGCCCCATCTCCAAGCCTCCCTGGCTTCCTTCAAGTCTCAGCTAAAGTTCTACCTTCTGCAGGAAGCTCTTCCCTGTCCTCCTTTCTTAATCTTAGTACCCAAGACTACCCTCAATTTATCTTGTATATATTTTGTTTGTACATAGTTGCTTGTGTGTTGTCTTCCTTATCAGACTGAGTTCCTTGGGAGAAGGGACTATTTTTTGTTTTTCTCTGTATCCATAGCAGAGCTTAGCACAGTACCTGGCAAACAGTAGGCACTTAATAAATGCTAGCTGATAGACAAAACCACTTTGTCTTTTTTTTCCCTTTAGAGTCCCTGGCCCAGGCCCATCTTATCCTTGTCACTGTTGCTTATCATATGACTAGAAAAGCCCCTTTGCTTTGTCAAATTTGAGTCACGAGAGGCTATTACTTCGAGGCTAAAGGAAGTAGAAATGGAACCAGATGGGTATTCTTGGTTGCCATAAGCTCAGGACCCATTTCAGGCTACTGTTTCTCCATTTGTAAAAGGAATGAAACTAATAGTTCCCACATTTCTAGAGTATGATGTGAGGATGAACTAGCTAATTTCTATAGCTATGGTCTCCAGACCTATTTGCTAGTATGCCACTATGAGTAAAGATTTTTTGAATATATACCTTCAATGGATGTCTATTACTAATATATAAATTATATACATGTCCCATTACGCTAATAGTAACAAAAGATAGGGACTGGACCTGTGATTTCATTGCTGTTGGGTAATCACATGTGAGGAAATTCTCTCTATCAATGAAGGTCAGCACCTTTTCTGCAATTTATACTCTTAGTTGCCTACATCATTCAGAGATTAAAGTAACTTTACTAGGGTCACACAGTCAGTATGTATTAGAGAAAGGACTTGAACCCAGGTCTTCTTGATTTTGAGACTAGCCTTCTATCTACTATATAACACTGCCTTTTTTTTTTCTTTTAAAAAAATTCAATTTTATTTTTTCTTCAAATTCTTTCCCTTCCCCTTTCCCCTTCCCCACCCATTGAGAAGGGGAAAAAAAAACAAAAAACAAAACCAAAATACTCATGACCACTATATATGGATATGCAAAACAAATTTCTGCATCAGCCATAACACTTGCCTTTCTAACAATTATGTGCATTAGAAAACTTACACACAAAAAGTTGAAATTTTAGAAGTATGAGAGATAAAGAGGAGATAATATTTGATTCTAGAATAGGGAACCACTGGAGTTTGAGTCAGGCAATGTACATGGCTGAACTTGTGCTTTAGGAAAAGTCACTTCGACAGCTGTGTGGAGGGTGGTTTGGAGTGGAATGAGACCTGAGTTGGGGAGATCGATTAGGAGGCTGTTTCAGTAGCCTAGGCAGGAGGTGCTGAGGATCTGAATTAGTTGTGGTGCCTGTATTTGAAGAGAAAGGGTTGAATTTGAGAGATGTATTGGAGGTAGAAACAGCAAGGTTTGGCATCTCATTGGATACATAGGTGATTGGATACATGAGAGTGAGGAGTGGAGGATGACACCTTCAATAGAAATAGGGGAGTTCGGAAAAAGTGTAGATTTGAGGTAGAAAGATAATGAAGTAAAATCCATCCATGCTTGTTCATCTTGTGTGACTTACTCTGTCCCACCAGAAATGAAGTGGAACACTTACGTCCTCTCTCTTTCTCCCCGCAGGGGTGCTTGCCACAGACAGTTATGAGGTAATCTAGGGGGGTACGATGTAGGTATATTGGGGGCAAGAATTTTACCCACACATGCTAGTGCAGATGCCAGGGCCTCAGATTGTAAACCCTCGGAGGGGCCAAAGCCAGGTGGAAAGTGGCGAGGTTAGGAGCTTCCATGCAGCAGGACGCCAGTAGTGGGAGGGCACAGTGTTGGAAATAATGGATGAAAGAAGGGGTGTAGTTCTCCTAGAGACAGACCCTTTGAGTAGAGAGGTTGATCTGCAACCCATCTTTTAGCCCTTCAGTTGGTTGATCATGCACTGTTTGGGGTCATGCCATAGCCCTATACTTTCAAGATTATTGGTCCAGAACGTGCATGGAGATTCTGAGTAAAAGGTGCTATATGGAATAATGATAGTACTTATATAGCACTTTAAGAATTATAAAATATTTTACAAATGTCTCATTTTATCCTCACAATAATTCAGAGAGGTAGGTGCTGTTATTCCCGTTTTAGTTAGTAGAATTTGAGGCTGGTTTTGAACTCAGGCCATCCTGACTCCAAGTCCAGCACTCTATTCACTGTGCCACTTACCTGCCTCTATGATATGATATGAGGCAGGATTCCATAACCCCTTCTGGCCTCTTTCCATCCTGTCTCCTCCACTGTCTTTTCAGGAGGCTCACAATATGGGGACTGCTCATACCTTGGTCAGCCAGCCTCTCACAGTGGGCTTAGCCCCACTCTGTGGCAGGGCTGGGGATCCAATGGCCTGCACCTTCAGCAGACTTTGGAGTACCCGGACCCACTCCTCCACCAAGTTGGGAGAATCTGCGGTCAGGTAATAGGTTTTCTTCTCAGAGATGAGCTGTAGGGGATATAGGGAATGAGAGGAAATGGAGGAAAGGCATTTGGGTCTTCACAGATCCCAGGGTTTATTGGCCCATCTTCTCAGCCTCTTCTTCTCTCTACACTTCCCTCCTCCCCCCTCTTCCATCTTCCCTTTTTCATCTTTCACCATCACCTTCTCCTTTTCTATGTTTTTTTCTCTTTTTCCTCCCTTCTCATATCCAGATGGGAATCCTGGCCAAATTTGAACTTAGTGTCTTCTCTATGTACTTTGATTACCTAACATGGACTCAGTTACTTCTAGGTTCATTTTTTCATCTTGTCCTCAGCATCTGGGCCCTATTTCAGAAGATGATAAATGTATGTATACACAAGTAAGACTCACCTGAAATGTCTGTGCGCCTTCCCCCCGGACAATGTGGCAGTGGGAGTTCAGTTCTACTTGACCTTGTGGTTTCTGGATCACATCAATCTGTAGGAAGAGATGGCAGAGGAGCAAGGTTGAGGTATGGGGGCATTACTACCTGAATCACGCAGTCTTCGTTTTTCACCCTCTCGTAACCTTCTGACACGTCTGGGGGAATAGGACGCACAGACTTTCCTGGTGGTAGTGTCTCAGTTTAGGAAGACTTAGCAGAGAACAGGTACAGTGCCTGGGGATATGGTACCTAGGCTGTGTTTTATAGGGTAAGAAGTAGGAACTCAGTTAGGTCCCATCGACCAATGTTGCAAAAGGACAGATTGAACTATCCGAATGGGTCCAGAAGCCACCTGGGGAACTGCCAAGCTTTATGGCCCTCAGGCTTTTCATACTGCATCCTATTCTGAGCCTCATGGTTGTAATGTGAATATGTCAGTTCCCTCCAGGGTTATATTCCTTCTCAGTGGTGTTCTCCATGTTTCTGGCTCAGTGCTTGCTGAAGTTCGGATGAGAGGTTAGCCTTTTACTCCTTCTCCCCCTTGCCCCATGTCTCTTGCTTTGTCCTATGATTGTGCTATGGTGATAGGCCTGTGGGAACGACCTTACCGGGGACTTGTAGAACATGATTTGTCTGTGTCTTAGAACAAACCAACGTCTTTTCCATGTCTTCACCCGACTATCCATTTTCAGTAGGTAGCCTGACTTCTCTAGTGATTCCTATAGACATGGAAGGAAGTGGAAATTGAGGTGGAAAGAACAAAAAAGAGAATATGGTCAGAGCTATTAGATATACTCTAGGCCACAGTTATTCATATGAAACCGATTACTCTCTTATTGTTGTTGATAATAATTACTAGCATATATATTTATCATGTTAAAGTTTGCAAAGTACTTAATAAATATTATCTTATTGATACCACAACTCTGGGAAGTAGGTGATATTATTACTCTCATTTTACAGATGAGGAAACTGAGGCAAAGAGGTTAAATGACTTGCCCAGGGTCACACAGATGGATAGACTTTAACTCAGATCTTCCTGATTCCAGGTCCAGTTCTTTACCCACTGTACTACCTAGCTGCCTCAATTGTTGTATCATCATTAACATATATTTATTGAGAGTTTACAGATTCTCAGTGATGCCTCATGTAGGGTAGTGTATCCCTCCTAGTGGTATAGGGTACAAAGAGGTGTAAGACATGGTGTCTACCTTTGAAAGCCTTAGGTGAGAAAATAGATACAAAAATCAATAGCCATGTAAGATAAAGTATGACAACTGCTAAATGAGTGGTAGTTCAGAGAAATTATCTCTGGGATTGGTCTTGAGATAGTCCAAGAAGTTTTCAAGAGGAAGATGGAGCTTCAGTTGATCAGTGAAAGGACTTAAATTGTCTAAGACACAGAAGGGAGGGCATTCCAGACAAGACCAAGGACTGGTAAGCAAGGAATGAACAAGGTGTCTTTGGGAAATAACAGTAGACCAATTTATCTGGGAGTAAAGGGTTTCTATAAAGGAAAAGAGCGAGGTAAGGCGAGAAAGGCTGGTCATAGCCAGGTCTTGAGCAGTCTGTCCTTGCTTACTGTCTGGGCCCTGTCCCTATAACTAGACTCTTCGAGACAAGTTGCTCTCCAATTCAGTGCAATAAATACTTACTGAGCACCTATCACATATATTGTCTCCATTGCCTACTTGTAATGCAGTCATTACCCACTCTTCCTCTTGCCGTCCCCTTAGGGACCTCATTTCTCACACAAAGAATATAGGGTTAGAAAATTCTGGCAAGATGACTGAGGGACCAGTCCAGTCTGAGTTCAGCTCCTCTTTATCACCTTGTAGAAGGGGTTGAAATGGGGTACATCTCCAGACAGCACATGCAGAGCTGCCCTGCCTGCTTCAGGCTTGCCATATATGGTTAAGTCCTGAAGGTGCTTTGAGATGATAAAGCAGATTCATTACAAGCCACTTAGCAGGAAAAATCAGTAACACAGTGGACCCTTAAAAAGCAGTGATCTGTCCTTAGTTACTTTCTTCTTTTTCTAGCTGCAGATCATGCCAGGACTATTTAGCAAACTGACTGGTGCCTGTCTTGACCTCTAAGGACACACACAGAGTCCAGCTTGGGGTGCAGACAACAAATTATGTCAGCTCAAGGGGGGCTTTGTCTTTGACATGTTCAGATTCTCCTGTATACTCTGGGTCCAGCGTTTCTGGAAAATATGACAACTCAAAAAGATAAGTTCAGGGGACCCCTTAATAAGCCTCCTTTCCTCCACCCCCATTATGGTAACCAGAGCACATGTCTTCCTGCTTGGGTGAGCCTGAGGCTGAATCTAAGAGTCTTAGTTGTCTCTTCTGCTTTGTGTTTATTTTTCCGCTCCCAGGTTATTGAACAATGATCCTGAGATGGACTTGTTCAGTCTTGGAGGTAATCTTGTAAGTTGGAGAGATCCTGGTCTCTTGGTTGGAATGGATGGTGGCAAGGGAGTTTCTGCGTAAGAGAGGATACTACCATATAAGGAACAAACTCAACCTCTAGCCTGTTTTGCCAGAAAACATAGACCTACAGAGTATTGTGATGGCGGGTAAAGTGATGCAGAGCTAATTAAGAAGAACTAGGAGAATGAGCACAATGAATATGAAAGTGTAAATGAATCCAGCACCAAAAAGCAGTTGAGTTCAATTGCAATGACCAAACTTGGTCATAGAGAATGGATAATAAAATACTCTTTTGTTTTAGAGAGGTGGAGAACTATGGGCATAGAATGTTTCTAATGTAGATTTTTTTTTTTTTGGTCTGTTTAACTTAACAGGTTTTTTTGTTGTTGTTACAAAGGAGGGTCCAATGATAGATTGCAATATAGGAAAATGACTAGTGTAAAAACAAAAATATATCAATAAAACTCTAAATAAATTCTAAGAAGGCAAGACACTGCAAAATTACTAATCAATATTGATGCAACAGTATTAAGTAAATAACAGCAAAGAAGCTACTAGACTACATCCAAAAATTATTCATTACAACCAGATTGGATTTATATCAGGCATGTAAGGATGGTTCAATATTAGGAAAACTACTAGAATTTTTTTAAACCAGACTTGTGATTTCATTGATGTAAGAAGATCCTGATGACTAATCAGGTCAGTACCTTCTCTCCAATGTATAGATAGTCTTAGAGAATTACTTAGAGCACCAAGAGGTTGAATGATTGGCCCAGGGTCAGTGGTATGTGTCAGAATCAGTATTTGAACTAAGATCTCCCTGACTCTGAGGATGTTCCATGAAATACTCACTATACCATGCTGTTTTCTTAGCATCATTAATCATATTTATACCAGAAATCCCTAAAATCACATGATTAGACAAATGTAAGCAGAAAAAGTCTTTGACAAAAGATAGGCTTATTTATGTTAAAAATGCTGAAAATAATTTTTGATATGATTCAAAGTGTTGATTAAAAAGCACGAGCTGCTAACAGTGTTTGTGATGGAGAAACACTGGAAACTTTTCCCAGTAAGATAAAGATTGAATCAAGGTTACCCAGTGTCTCCACTGTTAGTGCTAAAAATTCTAGCTGTGGCAATAAAGATAAGGAAGAGAAATCAAGAGAATAAGTATAGACACAGAAGAGGTAAGAATTATTTCTTTCTGCAACTAGAAACAAACATACTCAACAATTGAGCTATGACTGAACAAACTGTGATATATAAATGTAATGGAATATTACTGTTCTGTAAGGAGAGACAAATAATAAAAAAAATCAGACAAATATGGAAAACCTTGTATGACTACCACATTGTCAAGAACAGTGATACAACAGACAATGTTGGTACCTTTGTCAAATTAAAAGATATGTTCCTTTTCTCTTAATGACGTGTAAACTTTAAAAATGGAATGTGACATGAATTATCAGTTGCAACTATGCTATTTGGGCAGGTTTGCTTAACTGTTTTCAGAAAATGCACTTTTAGGGGGGTTTATTTGGGTGTTTGTTGGGAAGTATCAGTTGTATCAAAACAAAATATTGCCAAATACCAAATATTGCCCAAAGATACATATTTTTTAAAAAGACAAGAATAATCCTAATGCACTTGACACAAGATGTGTCAACCTTTCTTTGTAGTTTCTAATTAAAGGAGTATGGTAAATCACCAGCTAAGTCGTCTCCTTTTCAGTCATTGCGGCCATGCTTCCAAGGTCTCACTTACCCCATAGGATTCAAATCCATCGATGGAATAGATTGAGGTCCGTTGAACTTTGTATTCAGGCTCTGAGTAGTCACTGTCCAAGGAATAGGCATCAGGGGGAATAGCGTAGTCACTCTATGAACTCAGGGAGGATGTGGAGACACCTGGCCATGGAAAAATGGGTTTGGTGGGAGGAGATAGTCAAGAGACACATGTTCCCATGCCTTTTTCAAGCATCTACCCTGCCCATGTCAGGCAAAGCTGCCCAACCTCCCGAGTAAGTAGTAAGTTCTAATGGGCACAATCATATCTTCCTCCTCCTAAAGCAGGCCAGAGATATGGTAAGGGGCAAGTTGCTTGGGTGATGGGATGATCACACTTCTTAGTTATCTCAAACAATCGAAGAGAAAGAGCCTTAGTGGTAAGCAGTTTTTCTCTTCATGAGTCAGTCCAGGCTGTTCCCCCCTAGTATTCCTATTGCCCCTTACAAAGAAGGAGGTAAGAGACCAGGTGGTGTTTTGCAAGGAATTTTTTTAAATGGACCCAAGAACTCTGGCTCTCACTTTACTAAAAGGAACCTGGGTATATCTTTTCAATTCTGTACCTCAGTTTCTTCATTTCTAAAATGGGACTACCATCCTAGCATCCTTTCTCTTTCTTTCCCAGGGATTTAATGAAGTTTGAATAACTCATTCAAAAGATTCAATGTGAACTCTTTGGAGCAAGGGTTCTTAATATGGGGTTTTGAACTTTTTTTTTTAAATGTATATATCTTAATAACTACATTTCAATAAAATAATTTTTCTTTATAATCCTATGTGTATTTTTAATGCATTTAAAACATTACTCCAAGAAGGGGCATATAGACTTGCCCATACTACAAAAGTGGTTCATGATACCAAAAAGGTTAAGAACTCCTGCTTTAGAAGCTGACTCTTCCAATAGCTAACTCTTATTGGATAGGAGTGGCAGTGTCCCACAACCCAGTGGGGTCACCTCCATAGCCCACTTCCAGTTGGAGAGAGTTGGGGTACTGCCTGCTGGTTAAGATTATTGAGGCCTTATTCATGCCCCAGGCTCCCTGTACCTCTCTTGATAGCCCGTGGGCTTCCTGGTACACTGGCCTTCCTGGACTCGATGCAGGTGATGGAAGTTTGGAAACTGGCCTGAGAGCTGCAGTCATCATCAGAACCAGAGGACTCATCCAGGAAGGGCATGGTGCTGATCTGGGTCGCTCTCTGGAAAGCCAATCCCCGCCCCCCCCCCCCCGGAGAGTCATGACCATGTGACTATGCAGAAGTCTCAAGAGCATCATCTCTAGTTCATCTTACCTCCTACCACCTGGAGTAAAGTCTGATCAACAGCTCCTAAGGAATAATGAGAGTTGGGCAAGTTCTTGGGGAGGGTACTGTACTTTTTATAACAACAAACATTTATTAGGTACCTACTATGTATTAGATTTTGGAGAGGGTGCCTATTTTCATGGAGCTTATGGTTTAATAGAGGCATAAGATACAGAAAACTGTAATGTACAAAATTATGTTAATGAGTTACAAAAATGCTATTTAGGTTTTAAGGGGAGGGCCATCACTGATGATATACATGGGTGTATATATTCAGTCAGTCCTCAAATTTCATGGAGGTAATGTTCCTAGAAATTGTCATGAAAGTAAAAAAAATGGAAATGTTGATATATTGAATCTATAGGAAATAGGGGGTTTGGTTCCCACAACCACCCCAAAACTGCAATCTTTCACTAGAGATTGCTGAAAATACATTTTTCTGCATACATTTTTATAACAAAACATCAATTCTAATAATACACACTTTTCCTAACACAGTAACCATGAAGTAACCCATAAAATGCAATACACAAAATAAAATTGGTAACATGCAGAATATTTTTTCTTGCTAGTAATTCCCTAGAATTCGGTGATCTTTTGTGCTAATATCTCAATTTAAATAAAATTGATTCCACACAATAGTATATTGCTGTAAACCTCTCTACCTTAGCCACCCTCTGAAAACTAAGGGAGAGATTGCTGGGATGTTAGTCACTGCTGTTGTTGGAAGACTCTGAAACTGGTGAGTTCTCAATATCACCTCTGACACTTGGAATGCATGGGAGCTCTTTACAACAGTAGGTGAACAAGACCAGTGAAATGTTTAGTAGGATACCAGCTACTTTACAAACTTGCACGCATTGTGCCTCTCATTTTTTTCTCTACTACACATAGCTACAAATGTGTGCTGTTGCTAACATGAAAGTGAAAATGAGGTTACTAATAAAATGATGCAAATGCTTTAAGTCATGAAAATTAAATGTGTGAGTATTGATGATTTCATGTGTTTGGGGATGTGTATCAGGGAACATTTCATGGAAGAGGGACAACTGAGTTGGGATTTAATGGATGGGCAGAGATTCAACAGATGAAGACAGAGACTAAGAGGGACTACTAATTATTTCACTAGTGTAACCATCCTGATTTCCTGGACTCCGTTTCTTTTATTCTTTTCACCCCATCTTCCCTGGTTCTCTTCTCAAAGAAATTTTCCAGACTTAATTCTGGTGAGAACACAACTGGCCTAGCTCCATAAAGCTAGGGACATATTGAGGGTTTGATAAGTTTGGTCCCTCCCAAGGACTAATTCTCTATGGGAACATGTGGAGAGAGTCCTTCCTGGGAAATTGTGCTCGATACTGAGGGGCATGATACAGTCCTGCTTAGAGACACACAGGCATGAAACCCTGACCTTAGACACTCATGCCAGTCTTACCAATCAAAGCTCCAGGGGTCTTCTCTAAAAGATGTAATCAGACCCAATTCTTGGTTCCTTACCCCCTTCAATGTGGTGTAGACAGGCACATGGAAGTTCTTGTAGACAAGCTTGGAGAAGGACCCAGGGGAGGTGAGGGATGTAGAACTTGAAACTGGAGGTGGGAAGAGAGAGAGAAGAGATGCTAAATACTAGGGCACCATAACTCAGGGAGGGAACTGGTGGAGGGAGGAAATGACTAAAGGGGCAGCTCGGTGGCAGAGAGAACTGTGCTTGGAATCAGGAAGACTCATCTTAAAGAGTTCAAATCTAGCCTCAAACACTTACTAGCTGTGTGACCCTGGGCAAGTCACTTAGCCCTATTTGTCTCAGTTTCTTCATCTATAAAATGATCTGCAGAAGGAAATGGCAAACCACTTCAGTATCTTTGCCAAGAAAACCCCAAATGGGGTCATGAAGAGTTGGACGTGATTGAAATGACTAAACAAAAACACAAAGGGAAAGATGGAACATGACCTTGAAAGGCCAATTTAGGGAGACACTAGACTTATCTTCAGACCCTAGACTAGGGAGGACTTGGGGGAAACAATACCCTTGCCTTTTTTTCTGGGCCATGAACTGCCCTGCAATATGAGGAGGAAATGAGAGATTTCAATATTGGCATAGAATCAGTGTTCTTCCCTGTATTTTTATGTCCAGGGAAGGGGCATAATGCCAGTTCTAAATAGGAAATTATTGACTCTCTGAGAAGCTTTCACTTTATCCTACTCCCTGTCCCAACTCTCCTCAAATCACAGAATGTCAGAATTAGAAGGAAACTCAAATATCACCCAGCCCAATCCATACATGAGCTCAACTCTTTCTACGACATCCCTAATAAGTGGTTACTCAGTGTGTGTTTATAGTTCTTCAGCAATAGGGAACTCACTACCTTCTGAGGTATCCCCATTTCATTTCTCCTATTAACTCTCGTTGTTAGAAAGCCAAACTCTGGAAGATTCCTTTGACCTCCACCAGAATCATCTCCAGGGTATAGAAAATCAGAGTGATGGCCTTTTGGGGGTTTCTTAAATTGCTTCAGGAACCAGACTTGGAGTTAGAAGGTCTACTATCAAGCAGTGTTCAAAAAAAACACCTCTAAGCTTAATGTTTAACACATATGTAATTAACTGTTGTGTTGTCCTGGAAAGAACACTGTATTAGAAGCTATAAAATCTAAACTCTAATCTTGCCTTGACTTTAAGCAAATCCCTCAGCCTCCTCATCTGTAAAATGAATACTCCTACCTCACAGGATCAAATGCACATGAAAGTGTCATGTAAATTATAGATAAGATATTAAATGATGGGCAGCATGGTAGGTACAATGAAGAGAGAACCAACCCTGGAGCTAGGAATTCAGGTCCTGCCTCTAACATACACTGGCTATTTAAATCTGGGCAAGAAATCAGTGCTGTAGGCAATTCTCCAAAACGATAAAGATTGTAGAGAATAATACTAGGAAACAATAACTAACATATATGTATATATATCACTTTAAGAATTGCAACATGCTTTACATATTTCATCTTATTTGATCTTCACAACAACCCTGCAAAATAGGTGCTGTTATTATCCCTATTTTACAGATGAGACTGAGACAGGCAGAGGTTAAGTGACTTGCCCGGGGTCACATAGCTAGTTTTTGAACTCATGTCTTCCTGATTCCAAGTCCAGGTTGTTCCTTATACAGGTGAAATCACAAGTCCAGTCCCTAGCCTTTCCCTAGCCTTTGTCAATTATTGGTACCCTACCTCCCCACCCCAATTATTAAAGCAAAGAGGCTGTACTGACCACTGCCTCCTTCCCTCCCTTTCCCACATCTTCAGGCCACCTTTTTGTGGCTCTTTTTCATTTTCAAAGTTGTCTTCAATGTTCATTTTCACAGCTTGCTTTCATCGGCATAAAAATATTGGTGGGGGGAGAGAGTTGCTGCTTTGCTTCAATATTTCCTGGTCCTAACCCTAGAAAGGATACCCTTTCCCAAAATCTCCTTTCCTCTTTCTCCCAGAGACAGCACTGTCTCCTCCACCCCACCCCAATCTCCCCCTTGCCCTCTAATTTCAGATCTGGTTTGGGACTTACCACAGGAAGAAGCATCATTTCCAGGAGACACCTCAGACAGCTGCATGCCAGATGAGGCCACGGCATAAATCCGACTCTCCTGAAATCACAGCCCCTAATTAGGATTGGCCCTCAGGGCCCCTAAGGGAAAAAAAAACACAACTTCCTAACAATTAGACCTACCTCAAAATGGAATGAGTTTACTTTGGAGGTAGTGGCTTCTGCCTTCCTGGAGGACTTTAGGCTAAAGCTGAATGACCATTTGAATGCTGTAGTAAGAATTCTTTGTCTGTAGATGGCAGTAGAGAGCAAGGAGTCTGCCTGCTTCTCTTTTGCCTGTATAGGTATGAGGGGAACAGCCAGCCTTGGAGACAGTCCAAGAGAAATAGTATTTTCAGGAGAACACTAGGTTTCAGTGAACACCAGGTGGAAGGAATGTGAGAGGAAGCAATCTAGATAAAGGGTAGTTTGTTAATAATAGAGGATGGTTCCTGAGGGCAGAGGAGGATAGAGCAGAGGAGGGTTAGCGTGGAGCTAGATAGGATTGACTAAGTTAAGGAGAGAAAGCAGGGTTTAGAAAAAGGGAAGGAGGAAAGAGGAAATGGGCAACCCTTCTCCCTCCTCTAGGATATTGACATTCACCCCATATACTTTGGTAAGGTGGCAGGAAGGGCATGGTCTCTGGGAGTGGATGTCAAGGAGGCTTGAGAGGGATCAAACCATCACTTTATCCCCACTGCTGCACCTGGGCAGGTCCATCTTTCCTGAGTTCACTTACCTTCCCACCCTTAGTCACTTTGTTAGCAGGGATGGTGCTACTTTATCCCCACTATGGTCCAGTAACATCTCTGCTGACCCCATTTATCCACTGCCATTAAAACCAACCCTTGTGGATAAATGGGGTCAGCAGAGATGTTACTGGACCATAGTGGGGATAAAGTAGCACCATCCCTGCTCCCAGGAGAAAGCCAAGTCTCTCTGAATATGGTGCCTGGGGAAAAGCTAGTTATGGCTTCATAGGGGTGGGCTGGGGAGAAAGGCTGAGCAAAACTTTCCCTGGCAGGGATAAAAAATTGAACAAGGGGAGAGTGAAAGTTGAGACTGGTGATAATGGGGGACTAAGATCTCGGTCACAATACTGTAATGTGATTAGGTGAAAGGGAAAACAAAGTGACTATTCTCTCTGAGTCATTTAACTATTTGGAAGAGGACTCTGAGGAGCCACTTAAAAGGCATCACTGAGTGTAAAAAAGATTATTTCTTATACCTAGGATGATGCCTAGCCCTTCTTTAACTCTACTAAGGATTGAGTAAGGTGAATGGCTTAGGTTGTAATTAGAGAAATTTAAGTTAGATATAATGAACTTCCTGATAGCTAATTGTTAAAATATCAGTGTGTCCTCTAGATTCTCAGTTGTCTACAATAGTTGAAGTGCAGTCTTTTCTGAAAGTCAAGTGAGGTGGGGGTAGGGAATAGGTTCTGTTGACCTCTCAAAATCTGAAAGTCCGATTCCCTAATAACTAACAGTTGACAGAGGTAATACTGTTCTCAGAATTCTTAGGCTTTATACTGGTTTTCCCTGGGGAGAGAGAATTATGAAGGCCTGAATGTGTAGGGGAAGCTGGGAGTTGTGCATACACTGAGAAGATGCCACATAATAAACCTTAACCTAGTCCTAGCTGATTCCATGGGACTCCAAATACCAGGTGAAAGTGTGGAGGGTGTGATGGAAACCATTATCTTATTATCAACACCTTTTCCCCATATTCACTTGGTGCCCAGCATGGGAAGGATGCTAGCATGCCCTGTAGTCATTCATGTACAAACATATCCACTAAACCAGTGAAGACAGAACATAGGCACCATGGCCATGTCTTCCCATTCAACATGCAGGGCTGAATTTGGGCAAATGGTGAGATTATACTTGTCTTTACTGGCCATCTCTGCTTATGCCTCTGGTTACTTCTCCTGCCCCAGTCCTCTCTCCCTCTCCAAGCCTATGTTTTGGGGAAAATTCCTATTTAAAAAGCCATTATCTGATCTTAATGTTCCCATTTTGATTTATTATAGACATGTGTATTAATGTATTACCAACCCAATTCAGTACTCTCCCCTCCATTTTACTCTGCTGAGGTCCTTTTATCCTCTTCTGTGCCGTTGCTGCTTCTTCTCCCTTTCCCCTCTTCCTTCCCTGGGAAAGCGCCACAAGAACTGCCACATTCTGTAACCTTAATTAATTTTTTTTTTTTTTGGCTAGGCAATGGGGTTAAGTGATTTGCCCAGGGTCACACAGCTAATAAGTGTTATGTGTCTGAGGCTGGATTTGAACTGAGGTCCTCCTGAATCCAGGGCCAGTGCTCGGTCCACTGTGCCACCTAGCTGCCCCCCATATTCTGTAACCTTTTAAGGCAGAGGCAAGCCACCATGAGGCAATTCTCGATAGGAAAGGGTTCACATCCTCAGGCGTCCCTGGTTCTTCAATTCCTATTTTCAAATCTCTGTTTTAGCAAAACCAGATCTTCCCAGGATCCATCCATCCAGAGTTGGGATGACAGCTACTAGCACTTGTGAGGAAAAACTGCTGTACAGAAGGAATCAGGATCTTTAGCTGACCCTGAATGTCTCCAGGCTCTTTTCCCTCTCCATCTTTGACCGGGACAGAAGAGAGCTAAGAATTACAAATGCTGAAGACTGTCCTTGTCTATGTCCTGTCACCCAAAAGGACCAGATGATTTTGCCTGATATGACCAGGACCAATCTTGGGCAAAACTGCAAAGGAGATGAAATCTATCTTTATCACCATGCAGGGAATGTGCTAAGTTAGCTCTGACTGGCTAGTGAGAGCTGATTGTTAAATTTGCAAAGGGAGCCTTTACTCTTCCAGAATCAACTACAAATTGTTAATTGTCTAGACTCAAGAAAATGATGGAAGAAGCATTAAAAATGCAGGTTAAATTTAAAATTGTGTTGTTCATGCTCTTCCCTCCCCCTCTCCAATCCCCTTCACCACTTGCCCCAGAGAGTTGGTTGTTAAACATTCACTAGTACACTTTTGGTACCATCCCATCTCTTTGTTTCATAGGATGATAGTTTTTAGATGTGGAAGGGAATCTCAGAGGACATGTAGTTTTATAGATGAGGAAACTGAGGCCTGAGAAAGTTAAGTAACTGGCCCAAGATCACCAGGTAGTAAATGTCAGAGGTGGGATTTGATTTCATTGATTTTATAGTTAGTGCTCTTTCATCTATATCATTATCTTGACTTGGGAGTTTGTCTTTTGCTTCCCCAGATATTTATATTGTGCCTCATTCTTGCTTTTAGCTAGCAGTCAATCTCTGTAAAGGTAATTACTAATAATAGCTTATGGTAGGGGTTCTTAATCTAGGATCCATGGATCCCCAAAAAGTTCATGGATAGATTTCAGGGTGCCCATGAACTCCCTAAAACTTTATTTTTGATTTCACTAACATTTGGTTTCCTTTGTAATTCTATAAATTTTATTTTATTCATTTAAAAACATTATTCTGAGAAGGGGTCCTTAGGCTTCATCAGACTGCCAAAAGGGTCTAGCACGTAGATAAGAACCCCTAGTTTAAGGTATGACCCTTTCCAGTGGGTATTTACATTTTTAAAGAGTATTCTTTAAGAAAAGGGCATCCAACTTCTCCTTCCCCCCAATACTGGATTACACAAGCAAAAATCTATATGTGTGTGGACCGCATGAAATTTTTACAATTGATCCCAGGCTCCAATTGGACACCTGACAAGTCAGTTATATAAAAATAGCAGCAGATTATTAGATTATTAGGCTATAATGGTCTAGTAAGTACTAACTAATTAAAGAAAGCCTTTTTTTGGGGGGGATGCTAAAAATTTCAGGCAGGCCATACCCCTGCCATGTGTGGATGGACCACATCTAGCTAAGAGGTCACATGTTGAGTAAGTGGACTTTAAGATAATTAGAAAAAAATCTTTTTGTGGGGCTGATATTTTGTCAGGAGGCTATCTATACAGTGCCTCCTCATTGGGGAGTAGATTCTGGGCATTGGGTTGGGCTTACAAAGAGAAGGGTGTACCCATGATACCTTGATCCTTCACTCTCCTATTTCCAGTAGTCCATTTGGAGAGAGTGGGAAGAAGGGGGGTGGGGTCATGCTATTTTATATCACAGTGGCAAGCTTTAGAGTCCATATTGCCTGGGTTCCAAGCCCAGTTATACACCTTAATGCTAAATCAGTTTTCTGACTTGTAAGATGAAAAGTTTCAGCCAGGGGCAGCTAGGTGGCGCAGTGGATGGAGCCCTGAAGTCAGGAGGACCTGAGTTCAAATTCGGCCTCAGACCAAACACTTGACACTTGCTAGCTGTGTGACCCTGGGCAAGTCACTTAACCCCAATTGCCCCCCAAAAAAGTTTCAGCTAGATGATCTCTAAGAGTCTTCTGGCTCTAAATCTTATAAGCCCATCTATAGATGCTAATTCCTGATTGAAGTTATACCCCTCCTACACCTGACTGCTTAGCTCATACATGCAATGTTCATTATAGGCAGCCAGGCTGGCATAGTGGATTGAGGGCTGGTCTACAAAGGAAGACAACCCACCTGAGTTCAAATCTCTGTGTTCCTGGGCAAGTCACTTAACTGATGTCAGCCTCAATTTCTTCACATGTAAGATGGTGTAAAAAATAACACCTGTCTCACAGGGTTGTTGATAGAGAAAACATTAAGACACTTTGAAAACCTTTAAATTACAACAGTGCTAGCTACTATTAGGGTTATTCACTGTCCACAGAAAAATGAACTGAAAATTCTTACCCAGGATGGGAATTGGTGTAGCGGGGGCGTAGGAGGCTTGTTCCCCATCTCTACCTCCCTGGCACGAGGCTTCTCCAGCTCTTCTTTGTCTAATCTAGAGGTTGGCTCACTGCCTTTGACTTCTTTCTTATCTGAGGAGGGCTGTTTTGTGTCCATAGATTCTTTCCTTTTCTTCTGGTCGATGTTTGTCTCATTCATGGGAAGGTTGTGGGTCTGGGAGGTCTGGAGAGTGCTAATTTCAATGCTCATCATATGGTTGAAGTGTCCATTTCTCAGCTGGGGCTGGCTATAGGGCCGCTTGGCAAGTTGGATGCTGTCCCGGGGGTTACGGAAAACCCGAACCTTTGGCAGGGTCATGCTGCTGCCAAGGACTCCTTCACTGGCTGGGAACCTCAGCTTAATGGGCACCCCTCTCTGGAAACCACCTAGGACTTCACCCAAGTGAGCTGATTTTTGTAGCCCCACAGTACCTCCAGGAGAAAGTTGGGAAGCCTTGGCCTCTGAGATTTCTCTGCAAATGACTCTCCCAGAACCTTTCAAAGTGTTGCCTGCTTCAGGAATGAAGTCTTTGTCCTGCTGGGTACCTGGAGAAGATAAGGAGATGATTGCTCTCAAGGTACTCTGAGCCTAGGATGCATTGTCTACAGATTGTTTGCCTGCCACAGCTCTTCTCTGACCTTCACAATGGGTAAATATCTCTGAAACTACAGAATTCTTCTTTGACTTCCCCTGGAAGGACCACAGTAACTCCCCGGGTAGCACCATGGACAGGTCTGGAGATAGGGAGGAAAGAGACAGGTATCAATGACAGTGGCATCTTGGAGTCTCCCAGAAAGCTGGCCTGAGAGGAGAGACTGCTGCCTACCTCCCAGGGCCTCTTGAAGTGCTCTCACTTGCCCTACTAGGCGCTGATTGTAGTTTTTCAGGTGCTGATTCTCCATCTCGAGCTGTTCAAGAAGAAAAACATTCATTTATAAGCCTTGGTTTCAGCTGTCAGCTCCAACTGAAAATCAAAATTAAAATCCCATGGAACCTTCCTCTCTCCTTAGTTGCTATTTGGCCTTTGCTAGAACAGAAAAGCTTGTTCTCTCTCTCCTGAGGACTGTCTTTTTCTTATTTTCTCCTCTTTTCTAATCTTGTTTAGAACCATCTCAAATTATGAGGTTCCTTTGCAACTCTGGTCTGCAAAGTTTTAGAATTCAAGTTTTCTACTTTAGTGCAGTTTTATGAAATGATCAACCTGCGACTATTAGCACTGGAAAGGATCTGAGAGATCAACTCAAACTTCATTTTACAAATCACTCTCTCAGTCTCAGATTCCTTTTCTGTCAACAAATAATAGTTATTTGTTTGCAGGAGCTCTTCTCTGGAGGAAGCTTCCTGAGAAACTCCAAGACATCATTGCCTTTTACATCATCTGTTTAATCTCCATCTCTAGGTCTCTCCATGGTGCCCCCAGGGGAGCTACTTGGACCCTCCAGGGAAAGTCAAAGAATTCTGTGGTTTCAGAAGCAGTACCCATCCTGAAGGCAAGAGAAGAGCTGTGGATCCTCACAGGGTTGTTGTGAGGATCAGATGAGTTAATGTATGTGTATACATAGTGCTTTGTAGAACTTAAAACACTATGTCAGCTGCTTTATTATTATTATTATTATTTTCATTATTGGATAAGGAATCTGAAACCCACACAGGTGAAGTGACTTGCTGAAAGCCCCATGACTAGTTAATAGTCCATTTGGGAATAGGACTCAGGTTTCCTGACTCCCAGTCTAGTGTTCTTCCTACCACACCACAATAATTATAGAAAAGATTCTGATAAGGACATAATAGCTACTAGGGAACTGATTGATCTGTGCTGAACCCTTTTCTAGTTTTTAAGCATAATCAATACACTGAAAATATTGATGATACTAATAATAATAGCATTTATATAGAACTTTAACAGTTTATAAAGTACTTTATAAGTGTCATCTTATTTTATCCTTACAACAACCTTAGAAAGTAGGTGCTGTTATCCTTACTTCATAGGTGAAGAAACTGAGGCAGAGGTTGATTTTTTTTTCCAGGTCACACAGTTAAGTATCTGAGGCTGAATTTGAACTCAAGTCTTTCTGATTCCATGTCCAGTGTTCTATCCATTGTGCCACCTACTGGCCTACTAATAACTGAATATCTACAGTAGAGGGGCAGATGGGGTGGTAGGGTGGGCAATGCTTGAACCTTACTCTCATTGGCTGAAAGAGGGAATAATATACACAGTAATCATCACTGGGAATGTGAATGGGATGAACTCACCCATAAAATGGAAATGAATAGCAGAGTGGATCAAACACCAGAACCCTACGATATGTTGTTTACAAGAAATACATCTAAAGCAGAGAGACACACCCAGACTAAAAGTAAGGGGCTTTTATTATGTTTCAGCTGAAATAATAACTGAATATCTAGGAAGATATGACCTGGTGACATGACTGCCACATCACTCGACTTAATAGAAGTCTCAGAATATTCTGGAGGACTCAGTTAAGCCAAATAAACTGTACTGAAATCATACCACTGTCACAGATCAAGCTGTTGTCCACAATCAACTATACATAACACTGATCTATCAAAACTTAAGAAGGGGGCAGCTAGGTGGCACAGTGAATAGAGCACCGGCCCTGGAGTCAGGAAGACCTGAGCTCAAATCTGTCCTCAGACACATAACACTCACTAGCTGTGTGACCCTGGGCAAGTCACTTAACCCCAGTTGCCTCACAAAAAAAACAAAAAACAAAAGAAGACTTTTAATAAATGCCGTATTACCAAATATGCATACTTTCTAAGCATCATGGAATGACAAACTTTGAAAAAAATAGAGATCAAGATCCTCAGGGGACAGGATGAGGTGCATGATATCATTCCAGCTGTCCTGTCTACTACTGGAATTATAACAGTGATATTTTTAGTGAGCCTACAGAGAATGAGCTTACATCCTAATATTTTTATTCAACTACAAGAACCAGTTAATTTATTTACCTTTTCAGAAGTCCATATAGGCAGCTAGGTGGCGCAGTGGATAGAGCATTGGGCCTGGAGTCAGGAAGACCTGATTTCAAATCCAGTCTCAGATACTTACTAGCTGTATTACTTTGTATAAATCACTTCTTCTCTGCCTCAGTTTCCTCATCTGTAAAATGGGGATTAACAATAGAATCTACCCCACAGGGTTGTTGTGAGAATCAAATGAGATATATGTAAAGCACTTAGGACAGTGCCTGACACATAGTAAGCACTTAATAAATGCTTGTTTCCCACTTTTCTTCCACAGAACATAATATATGTGTGTGTGTGTGTATATATATATATGTACACACACATTTTAATTTTAGGATAGCAATTTGTCTCAAGAATTTCCATTTGAACCTCACTGAAAAAGATGTGAAGAAAGAAATGATAATAGTAATAATAATAAAAATGAGAGAGACAGTATTATCCTCAGAATCCTCTTGGATTCAAGTCTAGTCTCTGACACAAACTGGGCATATGATTTTGGGTAAATCACTTTATCTTTCATTCCCCTACCCCTCAAATTCTCTAAAAGTAAGCTTCAGAACAGCTGCCCACCAACACTGGTAGACAGTATCTCCCTATGGAAGAGTTCTTTAAGCCAATGAAATCACAGATACTAAACAGTCAGTCAGGAAACATATATTAAGCACCTACTATGTGCCAGGCACTGTGCTAAGGGACTTAAAGAAGGCCAAAAGGCAGTGGCTGCTCTCAAGGAGCTCACAGCTCAGATCTAATGATAATAATAATAATAATAATAATAATTTCTATAGGGCTTATAGTAGGACATGGATGAGAGTAGCAAGTACATGATGGGTGGGTTTGGTGGGGCTGTGACCTGCATTATTATAGGGATTACTCACATTAATCAGATCATAGATTTTATTAGTGTATAACACTTTAAAGTTTACAAAGCACTCTCTTCAAGACAACCCTATGAGGTAGATAATATTATCTATTATTCATTTAATATTATTTATTAATATTAATATTACCTAGGTATTATTATTCCCATTTTTCATATGAAGAGACTGTGGCTCAGAGAATTTAGGTAACTCATCCAAGGATACCTAGTTAGAAAGTTACTGGAGCAGGAACCTGAAGTCAGGTCTCAAATGTCAGTCTCCTGACCTAAAATTCAGTGTATTTTCCATTAAAAAGTGGTTAAGCTTTACCAGTAGTGAGAGACTTGTCCTTGGACACTACTCCTTTCTTGCCTCCCCTTTCTCCCAAATAACAATGTTATCTTAAAAAAACAACAACAAGAGGCTGTGGTCTGGGGATTTGGGAAAAATCAATTAGAAAGTGAAAAGGAAAGTATACTGAAACATTCCACAGTCTGAATTGAGTGAATGGTTAACCACCCAGAGCCTATCTCTACTTCCTCCAGGAATCCCCCAGGACCAAGTGATAGCTGTACCTCTCCTAACTTCATGGTCACCCACTCCTTGATCTTTGCAGCTTTCTCTTGAACAGCCTTTGCATCTTGAACTCTTAGCTGCTTCTGAAACAGAAAATCACCACAGATTAGAATCAGTTTCCAGTCTTGTGGAACCATTAGGGTAAGGAATGGGACACGTTGAACACTTCTGAAAGCAGAAGCCAAGGAAGATGTTGGCAGGTAACCTATTGGAAAAAATTAATCCATTGGGAAAATCAGACCTACTAAGAGATGATAACTGCTCTAAGTACTTGGCTGTCTTACTTACATAAATACCAAGCAGCTGGGTGGCACTTCACAACACAGCATAGAGTGCTGGACCTTGAGTCAGGAAGATCTGAGTTCCAATCTGGTCTCAGACACTTACTAGTTGTGTGATCCCAGGCAAGTCTTAATCTCTCTGCCTCAATTTCCTCAACTGTAAAATGGATATAATAATAATAGCATCTATCTACCTGGGTTGTTGTGAGGATCAAATAATATTTATAAAGTGTTCAGTACAATGCCTGGCACATAGCAGGCACTTAATAAATCGTTTTTCCCTTTCCCCTTTGTCCCATATACATAGATTTAAATAGCAGCAAAAAAGATTTTAATTGGATTTAAGACACTATAAAGGAATTTTTATGGAACTAAAATGGGTGTCATAAAATCATGGATTTTAAAAATTGGACTTGACCTTGGAAATCATCTAGTCAAACCCTTTCATTTTAAAAATGAAGAGGCAGGAGCCCAATGTCATACAATCTGTTCCTGGCAGAGTCCCAATTAGACCTTAGATTTTTTGCATCGAATTCAAGATTCCTCCTCTTGAATCATGATGATTTGTATTGGAGAACACTAAAATTTTATAGTAGGATTTACAGCAGGATTCCATTTAGATTGCAATTTCCTTTGCATTTAAGTATTATCGTATAGTTCTGGTCAAGTTACTTGACCAGAAAGGTAAGGGGAAAATCTTAAATTGACCTCTTAGGAGTCACTGACTATGGAAGATCAATCAGAAATTAAGTTTAAACATCTTTGAAATAAAAGGAAGCTGGGATTCCAGATGAAAAAGGTCAGTTTACTCACTTTTTTTTTTCTAGGAACACATCACTTTTCTATTCAATTACTTAACATTGTAGGAGGTACTAAGGAGACACCATTCCTTACCCTCAAGAAACAGGGGATGAGAGAATGGTATTGGTGGAAGGAGTTGAGTTGGGAGAACCTGGATATGAATTCTGGTTCTGGCACTAAGTTTGTGACCTTGAGCAAATCACTTAACTTCTCTGGGGTCTCTGTTTCATCCCCTGTAAAATGAGGGTGATGATACTTCCACTAGCCACCTCAAAGGCTTTCTGTGAAGGAAACACTACCAAGGTATGGAAGCATGAGCTAGAATTATGTAGGAGAGATGATATATGCATGAATAGCTTTAATATAATAAGTATCCCAAGAACATTAAAATCAAAGGATTTCAGAGAAGGGGGATATCACTTCCCACTGGGGAGATCAGGGTATGCTTCACGGGATATCCAGGAAGAGGTGGTCAGCTAGAAATAGGAAATGAAGATCTGGAGAGAGGCTAGCACTAGAGATATAGATTTCACAGCCTTTAATATTAAAAGTGACCACTGAAGCTATGGAAGTAGATGAAATTGTTCTGTATAGAAAGAAGAGTAAAGGACAAAGACAGTTCTTTGTGGAATGCTTACATTTAAAAAATGGAAGGAATATGGGTCAGAGAGAGATGAGAAAAACCAGTGTGGCATCATGGAAGCCAAGAAACAGAACAGAAAATAGAGGTGTTCAGAAGAGGGGTAAAGTTTGGAGAGAGAGAATGGGTTCCATTATGGACATGTTGAGTTTGAGATGCATACAGGATACCCAGTTTAAGATGTTAAGTAGGCAGTTGGTGATTCAAGATTGGAGCTCAGGAGAGAGACCAGAGAAGGATATATAGATCTGAGAGTAATCTTCATAAGAATGATTAAGAGTACTTCTCTGTAGATACCGGTCTAATCTGGTGCTCAGGTCTATAGTGGTCTGTTTTAGTGCTCAGGTCTATGGAAACTGAGGAGGTTATCTAGAGATTGAGTATAGAATGAGAAGAGATGAGGATCTAGGATAGAGCCTTAGGGTACACTCACAATTAGGGGTCACTATATGGGGGTGAACCAGCAAAGGAGACACGACAATTAGGAGAACCAAGGGAAAATGATGTCACAAAAACTCAGAGAGGAGATAGTATCCAGGAAGAATAATAGTATAAAATTCTACAGAGAAGACAAGAAGCATGAGATTGAGATGACAGATTTGGCAATTAAAGAGATTAACTTTTGAAAGAGCAGTGTCAGTTGAGTGATGAGGTTGGAACCTAGCCATCAAAGAGTTGAGAAATGAGAGGAAAAGGAGGTGAGAATACAGCTCTTTCTAGGAATTTGGCTAAGAAAGGGAGAGATAAAGGGCAAAAGCTTAAGGGAATGGTAGGGATGTATTTCTTTGTTACCACTGGAGAAGGAAATGGCAAACCACTCCAGTATCTTTGCCAAGAAAACCCCATGGACAGCATTGATGTGGTATGGTCTAAGGGGTCACGAAGAGTCAAACATGACTGAACAACAAATTTCTTTATTATAAAAGAAAGGATCACCAGGATGTATTTCAACAGATATTTACTCAGCTTTGTGGATAGGACAGAATGGTAGCTCTAGTGAGGTTTTTTGGTTTTTATTTTTAAAATCTTTGTTAGGATAGAGTTGACTTGAGCGTAGGCAGGAGGGAAGGAACTAGTAGGGAGAGATTGAAGATGAGAGAGAGAGAGGAGATGGTTGTGGGGGTGATCATGGTTGCATTTAAAGAGGTTAGACCTATTGAGGAGAAGGGTCAACCTTTTCAGAGATTGGAATAAAGGAGATGAGAATGGAAGGTGACGTCAAAGGGTTTTGATATGTAGAAAAGGGAGCTTATAGAGAATGACATTATTTTTTTCAATGAAGTATAACAAATAATTGCTTCACTTTTGCCTTCAAAGACTTACTTAGAAGTCATGCATCTAGAAATTCATCATCAACAAGCATTTATTAAGTACCTACTATGTGCCAGACACTGTGCTTAGTGCTGGGAGATACAAAGAAAGGCAAAAACAGTCCGTGCCATCGAGGGGCTTACAATTTACAAGGAAACAACATGCAAACAATTTTGTATAAATGATACATAATGGATAAATTGGTTATAATCTCAAGGAAGACCCTAGCATTAAGTAGGACTAGGAAAGGAAGGAGGTAGGATTTGAGGCAGGTAGCATTTGATCTGAGACTTGAAGGAAGCTAGAGAAATCAGGAGGTGGGAATGAGGATGAAAATTATTCTAGAAATGAGAATCAGCCAGTGAAAATGCCTGGAGTCTGGAGATCAAATGTCTTCTGCTAGAAATAGCAAAGAGGCCAGGGTCATCGGATCAAAGAGTACCTGGATGGGATTAAGGTGTAAGAAGAGTGGAAAGGTAGGAAGGGACTTTAAAAGTTATGAAGGGTTTTAAAAGACAAACAGGATTTTATATTTGATCCTGTAGGTAACAAGGAGCCACTGGAGTTTATTGAGTAGGGGGTTGGTGAGGTCAGACCCGAACGTTTTTTTGGGGAGGCAATCAAGTTTAAATGACTTGCCCAGGGTCACACAGCTAGTGTCTGAGGCCAGATTTGAACTCAGGTTCTCCTGACTCCAGGGTCAGTGCTCTATGCACCATGCCACCTAGCTGCCCTTAGACCTACCCTTTAGAAAGATCATTTTGGTAGCTGAGTGGAGGATGAACCAGAGTGAGGAGGTTTGTGTGAGGTGATGAGAACCTGCACCAGGGTGGTGACAGTGTCAGAGGAAATAAGGGGGCATGTATGAAAGATGCCATGAAGGAAAAATCAGCTGTAATTGGCAATTGACTGGTTATGAGAGATGAGATAGAGTGAGGAGCGGAAGGCAACACCTAGCTGTGATCCTGGGGGACTGGGAGGATGGTGGGGTCCTCACCAGTAATAGGGAAGTCAGGAGGAGGGGAAGATAGGGAGAGAAAGATAATAAGTTCAGTTTTGAACTTGTTGAGTTTAGAGTTTAGAGGACATTGAGTTTGAGACATCTAATAGGTGGTCAGAGACACAAGACAGGACAGCATAGAGGTTAGGGCTAGACAAATGAATCTGTGAACCATCTTCACAGTAATGAGAGCTGAATCTCTGGGAGATGATGATATCACCAAGTGAAATATTATAGAGGGAGAAGAGAGTCTCGGACAGAGCCTTGGGGCATACTCACAATTAACAGGTGCCACCAGGATGAAGATCCAGCAAAGGAGACCAAAAAAGGAATTGTTAGGTAGGAAGAGAACCAGGAGAGAACAGTGTCATGAAAACCAAGAGAGAAGAAAGTATCCAGGGGAAGAGAGTGATTAAAACTGTCACAGGCTACTCAGAGTCAAGAAAGATTAAGAAAAGGCAATCATTAGATTTGGGAATTAAGAGATAACTTTGGAGAGAGCAGTTGCAGTTAAATTATGAAGTGAGAAAGCAAAGTTAAGAAAATGAGAGGAAAGTGGAGGCATAGACAGTCTTCTCAAGCAGCTTAGCCATGAAAGGAAGGAAAGGCAGAAGACGTTTGATATCCCCAATAGCATGGGGATAGGCTGATCAAATGAGTGTTTTTGAGGATGGGGGAGACATAGGCATGTTTGTAGCCAGCAAGGGAACAGGCAGTTAATGGGGAGAGATGGAAGATTCGTGAGAGAGTAAAGATGATACAGGAGCAATCTTCAGAAGAAGATGGGATGGAATAGGATCATTTGTACATGTAGAGGGGTTTGCCTTGGCAAGGAAAAGTGCTGCCTCTTGGAGGGGTTCAGTGACTTGCCCAGAGTCACACAGCTAATAAGAGTCTGACACGGGATTCAAACTCAAGCCCTGAGTCCAACTCCACTACTCTACTATGCACATAGCTGACATCCTCAGGAGTATGGTGCTATGATGCTGATGTAAAGAGGCATGGCTGAAAGTCCTGGAAAACCACCCTGGACTTCTCTCGAGTCCCACTGCATTACTAAGAGGCTTGGCCCTGGGGAAAGCCCCCCTTCAAAGACAGGAGACACAAAACTTTTTTGTGTGGTGGACTACTTAGGCAGTCTGGTGAAACTGATGGACCCCTTCTGAGAAAATCAATTATATCGAAATACAATTATCAATGAAAAATTATAATATAGCATTCAGTTTTGTATTACTTTCGTTGTATTACTTGTTGTATTACTTCTATAGTGACTCAGATCTTGTTCTCTGTTCACCCAGGCTCCCTAACAATCTACGTCACACCCACTTGCCCAGGAAGACAGCTATGTTTCTTCCTCTCATGCCAACAGATTGTGCACAGCTCTAGGCTTGGGTCCTTTTACCTGCTTTTCCACCTGTGCCTGCAGCTGGCTGATCAGCTCCTCTTTGCCTCGCATGGTCTCCAGCAGCACCTGGTACTTTTGGAGAAGGTTGTCTTCAGGCTTAATGCTCTTCACATTGGCCAGTTTGATCTTCTTCTCCATCACACCCACCTGAAAAAGGGTGACCCTCTCATGGGATAAAGAATGGTTGAAGGAGGCAGATGAGGGAGGGACAGGCAGAGTGGGAGGGGATCTCAGCCTGTATCTCAGGCACAGAGCCCCATTTGGGGAATCTACCAGTAGCTCTTGCCTAAGGCAATCAATTGATTAATCAGTCATTTATTAAGTACCTACCACAGAAGAGATCTAATTAAACAGATTTGCTCTTGAAGGAGGTTACAGTTGAAGAAATTGACATTAATTATTTTAATTAACCATCTGGTGGGGGGGTGTAATATGGGGAATGACGTGGCAGTGGCCATAGTGGGGTTGTAGGGAGGCATCCTCTCTGTTCTCCCTCTCTCTTACACTGACCCCACAAAACCCTTCCCACAGAAGGTATGCTCCAGGCATATAGTTCTTTTCTCGAGGGCCTATCACCCTTAGCCATGAGCCTTGACAGTCTAATAACATTAGACTACTCAGTTGTCCTGTGCCTCTAAGGAGACTTCTTACTATCTCATACATACCTAAGTGAGCCCCTCAAGCAGTGCCAGGGAAGGCCAGAGATCAAAGTCCTCTGTTGCCACTCCTGCCCGCCTTCCTCCTCCCCTCATACCTCCAGCAGCCCTTACCTGTGTTTCTGCATTTTCTGCTCTGTGCTCAGCTTCCAAGAGCTTTTGCTCCAGCTCCTGCATCTGTATAGCCAAAACAGAGAATGGGCACAGAACCTCTCAAATGTAGAAAATGGCCCTATGGGATGAGGTGGCATGGTGTAATGGAAAGAACACTGGATTTAGAATTTTAAAAAATCCTAGGTTTGAACCCTGGTTCCACTATTTACTTACTCTGTGACTTTGGGCAAGTTGTCTGACTTCTTTTTTTTTTTTTTGGTGAGGCATTTGGGGTTGTGACTTGCCTAGAGTCACACAGCTAGTGAGTTGTCTGACTTCTTTGACGTTGGTATTAGCTATTTCACAAGTCTGTCTCAAGGAAGGTTATTTAATAAACCCTAAATCTTTATTTTATTCCCAACCCTGATGCTGGGAAAGATTGAAGGCAAAAGGAAAAGGGGAAAGCAGAGGATAAGATGGGTAGATAGCATCATGGAAACAACAAACAGGAACTTGGACAGACTGGGAGACTGGGAGAGAAAGAAAGGCCTGGTGTGCTATGACTGAACAACAACAACAAAAATCTTTATATAATTGAGCTATTTTTATTTTTCCACTAAGGTCTTCCTCTAGTGAATAATAATAATAATTCAGTTGTCTCTGATTCTTCATGACCCTGTGAACCATACTGTCCATAGGGTTTTCTTGTCAAAGATAATGGAGTGATTTGCCATTTCCTTCTCCAGTGGATTAAGGCAAATAGAAATGTGACCAGAGTTACACAGCTAGTAAGTGTCTGAGGCTGGATTTGAACTGAAGTCTTCCTAACTCCAGGCCCCATGCTCTATCCATTGAAACATCTAGCTGACTCGCTCAGAATAATAACACTAGCTAACACTTATATAGCACTTATTATGTGCCACGCCCTATGCTAAGTACTTTACAATTATCCCATTTTATCCTCATAACAACTGTGGGATGAAGGTGCTGTTATTATTTCCATTTTACAGATGAGGAAACTGAGGCAAACTGAGGTTAAATAACTTGCCCAGTGTCACATAGCTAGTCTGAGGCAGGATTTGAACTCAGTTCTTCCTGACTTCAGGTTTGGTATTCTCTCCACTGTGCCATCTAGCTGGAGATGACTTTGAGTTCTCAAAAGCCAAGTGCAAACTCTAACGATATCTACTGAACTGAAAAGGCTTCAGATGTAAACTTAGCAATAGGCAATTCTGCCTTAATCTGAGGTCTAGTTGAGTTAAATACAGAAAGGCTTATCACCAAAAGGTTGGCCACCAGGCAATGAATATTCTTTGGTCGTGATAAGGACAAAGCCTATTATAATAGGGGTGTGGAAGGAAGGGTTGCATTTTGAGTCAGTGGAGGGGGTACCATCCTGATGAAAGCAAAGATCCTTTAAGTTGTTCATCCTTTGTTTTCAAAGGGCATCGATGATACAACGGTGATGTCTTGACTTTCACTTGAATTGGATTTAAGTGGGGCAGAGTCATGCAAAGTTGTCAGCCTTGCTTTGTCTTCCAGTGGCAGAACAAAAGTCAAACTGACTGGCGATGGCCGAAGATGCGGTGGATGACCTTGGCGTCTTGGATGTCTGACCAAGCTCTAGGCGCTCCATGGTACCTGCTTCAGTCGCCTTCCTAGCCTTTGGAACAAATTGTTCTCATCTGCCCATTCCACCTCGGAAGTCTTCACATGCTTGGGGTAAATATCCCCTAACTCATCAATGGGGTTGGAGGCCTGTCAGTCACCCTCAACCTAGTTTACCCTGTCTGCCAAGATAGTTTTACAGGGTATGGCTGTTGTGCATGCTACAGCTTCTTGGAGCCATAGATGAGCGTATTGGATTTGTAAATACATTTTAAAGATTGGAGCATTTGGCCACTGGGCAGTGCTGTCCTGGTCTGTTTCAGTGGTCATGTCTCATTTCCTCAACTTTAGCCCCATCATCTCTAGAGAGTTAGTCTTTTCTGTGTGTTTCTTCCCCCTGGCCTGGGCCCCTGGCTTTGGAATCTCCTAGGAATCAGTTCAGTCATTCTGCAGTTCCCAGTTCTTCCACCTACCACACCTCTCAGTATAAATCTCATTTTCTCAGGCAGAACAGAGGTAAGGGAGGAGAGTCTGTGCCCATAAACTGAAATCGGAAGGGTATGAAGGTCTCTCTCTAACTGAGCCAGCCCTTCTTTTACTGTGGTCTACTGAGGGATTAAATACTTCCCTTTCAGAGAAAAGTTGTAGATAGGCTAAGAACCCTAAACAACCGGTGGGAAGGAAATACCCCTGAGCTTCTGCTTGGAAATATTGCTCTTGGCTATAACAATTATTTTTTTAAATTTTTTTATTTATTCCATTAAATATTACCCCAATTACATGTAAAAATGTTTTAGCATTCATTTATTAAAAATTTGAGTTCCAAATTCTCTCCCTCCTGTCAGCTCCTCCCCCTCCCATTGAAAAGGGATTAAAAAAAAAAGCACTTACATATTAGCCTTGAACAACTATATTTCTCAAACACTTGCATTGTTGTCCCCTTTACCTAGTTCCCCAAAATGCCCCTCCCCCTGTGACACACAGGGTTATTGTGCCTGTCATTTGAAATAGCCCCACTTCTACCTTCCTTCCTTCTAGTTTTGGTTCTTTTCACAGTGTTTCCCCAGTTTCAGTAACTCTTCACACAGAGGCTACTCTATCCTTAAGAGGATACAGAATCTTGACACCTAGAGAATGTCCATCTAAGTGTCATCTGGAAAGAGTTAAATGCCATGACTGGACAGAGACTCTGTGAGGCAAAGATAAGAAGGACTAAGAACTTTTTTCTTAACTAAGAGACTGGGTTAGCTTGTCAGCGGAAAGAATGTGAAGAAACATTTTGAGAGAACTTAGTTTTTAACTCATTCTGCAGAGAAGATATTTGAAAGAAAATGTCCTTTGAGAGTCAAATACTAGAACTGTGGGTTCTGTGTTTGTGTAGGAGTCAGTTTGTATAGCCTGCAGTTAGAAATGGGTGACATTGGCTGTGATTTTTCTCACAACTGATATGTTGTGAAATATTTAAATAAGTCTGCATTATTTGTTACACCGTTAATATCAACACTGATGTTTGTTTAATCCTACCAGACCAGAATTTGATGCTGAAAGAAGAATGAAAGTTTGTGGGCAAAGAGGTTTCTCTGGTTTTTATTAACTATGGTCAGCATTCAGAGCTAATCAATTAGTGAGGAAAAGACTGCACATTTCTGTTACTTTATGAAGAAATTTTAAAAAAAACCCTTTGATTGCCTTAGAACCCAGTTTGAAAATTAATAAGGAAATAAGCAAATAGCAATTTGGGAGGGGTGAGGGTTGGTATGGTTATTAACAAGTGCACAGCATGTCACCCCACATAGGTTACAAAAGAATCACAGGATTGCAGAACTGGAAAGGATCTTTGAGGTCATTTAGTCTAAGGCCCTTATTTTAGAGATGAGAAAACCAGAGAGATACAATGACTTGTCCAACCAAAGACCAGAGCCAGGACCAGAACTGAGATCTTTTGGTTACAAATCCACCTTTATTTCTACTATGTCCTATTGTATGTTTCTCCTTTTTTTTTTTTTTTTTTTTTTTAGCCTGAGAAATGGAGTTTGTTTTGGGACTAATTCAGGGATCAGGATGGGCTGAAAATGTCTTTTGAGACTGAAGTATATGCCTGAATCTGTCATGGAATGGACCCTAAAACCTCTTTGGCCGTAGAGTACCATCAGGATCAAGAATGACCTAGGACAGGGCTATATTCTTCAGTCCATTCCTGGTTCAGGTCTGGGCCACATTTTAGATTGGCCTTTGAAGGGATCCAGGGAGATCTTTTCTGGTTTCTGATTTCTGAACCAGTTTTCATTCCATCATATCACATGGCTTCCTATGTTTCACAGACTGTAGGATGACTCAGTCACAGCATCAACAAAATTCCTCTTCATGCTTGCTTCACTTGCTTCACATGAATGCTCCTAAGAGTTATATGCAGAATGAAAGTTGGCCATCTCTGATTTATACAATGGAAAAAGCCAGGGGCAGTGTCCTTTTATATTAGCCTTATGTTATCAGTGGAGGGAAGGGGAGAGAATAATGCTACCTGTGGTATCAGGTTAAAAAAAAAAGCTCACAGGTATCTGCTATTTGAACTAGCACTAGAAACATAGTAACTTACTATTGCCAACTGATGTCCCATTTGCGGCAACGCACAAACACAAGATAGAGATAGGGGCAGCCAGATGGTGCAGTGGATAGAGTGCTGGACCTAGAATCAGGATGACTCATCTTCCTGAGTTCAAATCCAGCCTCAGACACTTATTAGCTGTGTGACCCTGGGCACGTCACCTAACCTTGTTTGCCTCAGTTTTCTCATCTGTAAAATGAACTGAAGAAGGAAAATGGCAAACCACTTCAGTCTTTGCCAAGAAAACCCCAAATGGGGTCACAAAGAGTCAAACAGGATTGAAAGCAATTGAACAACAGCCACAAGTGAGTTTGTAAACCAAGCTTCTTTATGACCAGGCACGGTAAACTATGTATCCTTCCCCATCCCTCTTCACAGCTCAGCCAGCAGCTATTTTCTCAGGGTTTTGAGGCTTTGGACAACAGTTTTCTTGTTAGCCGCTTGTGTGGCTGAGGATGGAACACACAGTACTGACTCCCACCACCTCTTGTCTGCTGCTTCTCTTTCTCTTTGGCATATGGTAAAATTGTTATCCTATTCTGTAGAGATCTTGACCTTCAGGCAGTTGCTATGTAGCTATCAGGAGATAACATTACAAACTGATAGTATGACTATGAGCATTTTTAAAATGAATAACATGAAAAAAAATAATCACGAGACCTTGAAGTTCCTGGCAAATTTCGCACAAGCTCCTGAGTTAAAGTAACTTTGTGATATTCACCTCGAGGGGAATCTGCCAATCCCTATACTCTACTGTAGCTTCAAGAACAACAGAGAGCATGAGCTACCTATGAACAAGAATACTTTTGGTACCTAATCAAATGTGGTGGGATGAACGATTCTTTCTATTGCATAGGTAGAGAAACCAAGACACAGAGCAGAAAGCAAATCATAGAACCGGTGGGCACAGCTTAGTATTTTCTTTTCATCTAGATCAGTAGACAATTGGACAACATGAAGGAGCCAACAGGCAGAATATGTTGTTAGTGAGGGAAGTGCCATTTTGATTTGTGTACTGAATGTCAGTTAAGACTTAGAGTTAGCACATATTTAGTATCATAGGATCTTAGGCTTATAGGGACCTTAGAGATAAAAATGAGTTTAACCTCCTCATCTTACAAATATAGAAACAGACCTAGAAAGACTAAAGGACTTGACCAAGGTCACTAAGCAAATTAGTGGTAGAACAGAATTAAAATACAGGATTTCTGATTTCCAGCTCAAGGTTTTTCTACCGTGTCATTTTTTTCTATGTCATTTTAAGACTTTTAAAAGAAATTTATTATTTTTTGTTCAGAGGATTACCACAATTCTCTTAATGCTTACATCAAGGAGTACGTATTACCTTCAGGGAAAAGTATTGGGCATCTCTGATCTAGTCTGTCTTTCCTCTACATAAAAATTCCTAGGGAAAGTGTCCTTAGCTATCCTTTTAACCCACACCATTGTAGGTTAGAGGGATACTAGCCAAAGTGCTATTAGAATAAGGACAGCAGAGAGGGATCTGCTTTCATCTTCTGGGAACCTCACTTATGAATCAATAAGCAAACTCCCAGCCCAACAGCTGGTTACACTGACATTGTGCCTTTGGCACCAACCTGTTACTTAACTCATGATTCCTCAGCACTATATCAGATGACATTGTAAAATAATAGCCAGTCATAGGAGGGAAGTGAAAGCTCTTTTAAGGTTAGAATGGCAAACTGGAGCCAAGTGAGGGAATTGAGGGGATTAGAACAGCAAATGGTGGGAATTGAGTGAACCCCACTGACTTCATCTTGTGACTCAATTCTGAATCTAGCTCAGTTCTCTTTCTATTCAATTATGGGCCAAGTCCAATTTCTGTCCTGTGAGAAGACTTTATTCAACTGTGGCCAATTGTGAGAGGGCTTTGTTGCATTGTTTGAACCTAGCCCTGTGTGGTTGGGAAGCTGGACCCACCTTTACCTGTTATTAGAGACCCTCCACTAAAGACCTAGGTTATGCTGACCAGAAACCCAGTCAGATCCAAAGACTGATGCAAAGAGTTTTATCAGAATTATACATCTCAAGCAACCTATGTGTCTTATCTGAAAAATGGCCCTAGACTGGTTAATCAGTTATTGTTTCCATGTTCCTTTGACTGAATACAGACATTTGGGGGGAGTGGGATACCTCTTTTTCTGATTTCAGGGAATTGTACCTGTTTGCTTCCTTCCCAAATTGGAAAGTCCCTAATCTTAGAAATCAGGTTACCTAATTTTGTATCCTGGTGAATTGTTTTAATTAATTGGTCTTATTTGATTAATTGTTTTTAATACATAAAAATCTATCTCCCTCTTTGTTCAGGGTCCATTGCCAAACTGAGGAGGCCCAGTCTTGATTGGTTATGCAATACACTTGAATTGTTTAATAAACTGACATGCTCAGAAGCTTGAACCTTTGTTCTTTAAACCACTGTTTTCTCTTCTAGCAATATGTTCCTAGGCTCCAGAATCATAGTAAAGTATTTCACAGAATCACAGAATTCCAGGGCTGGAAATTCTCAGTATGCATCCAGTCTAACAAATGTCCCCAAAAGAATCCCATCTACAACATGGTAACCAACAAGTGGTTATTAATTTTCAATGAGGGAAGAACTCAATACTTGCTGAGGCAGTTTATCACTGGATTTAGACTAAGGAGGTCTTGGTTCAAAATCTAGCTGTGTCCCTTGGCCATCTATGAGGCTTTGGGAAAGTTACCATTTTTTAAGCTTCAAGTTCCTCATTTGTGAAATGGAAGTCATAATATTTGTATGACCTGCCTCATTGAGTTGCTGACTCAGTGACTTAAGATGATACAGGTAAGGCACTTTGTAAACTGCAAATTGCCATATAAATGTAAGCTTTATTTATACTATATATAAATAATATTCCATGTACATATGTATATGATCACATACAGGATGTAGAAGGTAAATAATTCAAGCTTTCCATTTGAAAACAGAAAAATTGAGGCACAGAGAGGGTATATAAATAGTCTAAATTCTCACAGTGAATGAAAATTGAGACAAAACAGAATTCAGGACTTTCTATAACAGGCAATTGCTCTGCCCCTCAGATACACACCCTTACAGCAGATAAGATGGCAAAGTTTACACTAGGCCTTTCAGAAAGAGGCAGAGAAATTGTAGCTCTTGCTGAACAAAGCCATGAATCCTTACCGATGACACTGATTACCATTCTGCCTCAGTTTCTTCATCTGTAAAATAAGCTGGGGAAATGGCAAATTACTCCAGTATCGTTGCCAAGGAAACCCCAAATGGGGTCACCAAGAGTCAGACATGACTGAACAACAAGGACAACTATGGACATATTCCTTGAGACAGAGGGAGGAGGGGCAGTCCTATCTGCCATGAGAGCTTGGTTCACAGAAGGAAAAGACTAAGGGTAGCAGGAAGCAATAGGGTATAAATGAGAGACTGGATTTGAAGTGGAAAGATTTGGGTTCAAACCTGGCTTTGCTACCTATATGACCTTGGATAAGATACACAATGTCTCTGAGGTCTTAATTTCTAATCTGTAAAGTGGGGTGGTGGCAGACTAAATGCTCTCTAAGATCCGTTCTGACTCTGTGGATCTATGATTCCCTGATCTGGATGGCAGCAGTAGGGGAACCTACAGCTGCAGAGACTGGAAATCTTGGAAAGTTGAATAGTTCTCCTCATATAGACCTACTTGCAAAAAAACGCAAAAAAAAAATAATGCAGGTCTTTCACTGCAGGATCCTCTTCACTATCCCACATATTAATGATATTAATCCTTCACTGTCCCAACATTATTAAAACACACAAATTACCCCTGGAGGAGGATATGTGGTAGCCACGTTCTTTTTACAATACTTATGTCATTTCAACTACTTGCCTTTACTGTTCAGAAATCATGTGATTATAGATGTACAACTTGAAAGCACTTGAAAGGTTGTGCAGTCCAACCACCACATTTTACAAATGAGGAAACTGAGGCTCAGAGAGGTGAAGTCAGGATTGGAACCCATGTCCCTGCCTCCAAATTCACTACCACTTTTACTATTGTATCTTTGTGCCTCTGTAAACAGGGCTTTAGAAGTTGGGGCAGTTTTCTGTTCCTAACCTTGGCTGGTTCCCTCAAAGTTTTCAGAGGTTCCTGGGAGGTATCAGATCACAGCTTCAGATGGTTTCATGGAAACCAATAAGCTATATATTTTTTTAACTCCAGCAGGTTTGTCAGGCAGAAAAGCCATCAGATGAATGATAGGGCCTTCTGTTACTATAGCAACACAATCCTTACTCTTATTTCCCCCTTCCCCCCTTAGCAGCTAGAGTAAGAAGGCTCTGTGTGTATGGGGGGGGGGGAACTCGAAGGTAGCTGGGGCCTCTTCTAGAAATGGTCTAAAAGAAGGATTTGTTGAGAGGACAGCAAAAATTTCAAAACAGATTTATATTGATAATGATTGATTAGTCCTAAGAGGAAAAGCAGAGGTTAATCCCTAAAGGTTAGGGAGAGGTCTGAGTCTGTTTCCAAAGATCAGTAGGGAAACTCACACTAACTCTTGCAACAATCTCTCGTTTTAAGTAGGTATTAGGATGGTTTGGGGTGGGGGTGGGTCTGAGGAGCTGGTCTAATGACACAGTAGGAAACAGGACTTTAAGCAAAAGACTCTTGAATAGGACTCAGGAGCTCCTAGGTCAGTCACTTTGATGCTCACTGTATTTTCCATCACTTTTTACTTCAAATTGCACCCATGGAATTCTACTTTTACTGTCAGCATAATTTGAAAAGATGTCCACAATACCAGATAGGAGCCCACCTGGTAGCTTCTCAGATACCATATGGGATTATCAATTTAGATGTGGTAGGGGCCTTCAAAATCATGTAGTCTATCTCCCTTCATTTTACAGATGAGGAAACTAAAGCTCAGAAAGGTCAGGAGACTTGTCCTTTGTGACCACACAGGAAGTTAAGTAAAAGAACCAGGATTCAAACCTAGGCTGATTCTAAATTCAGCACTTTCTCCTCTCTTCTACCACACGGACTTGCTGCCTCCTTCTCAGGACTGGGCTTTACTCTGTTACCTGCTAGAGAAAGGGAAAGGGAGAAGGATTCCACCATAATCTGTCTGCTCCTTAGCCCTCTCTACCAATGGTCACTTCTAGATTCCAGGAAAGTACCCTTTGGCCAGATGTTCTTAGCTCCCTCTTTGAGTTTTTGTGGGGGATCCACAGAACCTTTGGTGGACTCCGGGTGACTCTAACTTAGGTCCTAGTCTAAGCCTGGACACTATTTCCCTGTCATGTGCTGCCTTCCTTCCTCATCCTTATTTTTTTTCTTTTAGAACAAATTATGGGGTATCTCACCTACAGCAGCCATTTGTGTAACCCATAAAATGTCAGACTAGGATTTTTATGTTTGGAGATATCTGTAGTTCTCTCTTCTGGCTTCATTTAGAGCAGGGGTTCATTTTTGGGTCATTACAAATGAAACCAATTATAACAAAAATACAGATGTAGGATTGTTAGGTTTTGTTTTTTTTTTAATCTCCATTCATAGACCTCTTGAAATTTACCCACAAGACTAAGTCTTTCAATCCCAGGTTAAGAACCTCTAATTTAGAGCATAACTGCCAATGTCTGATGTAGTAAATACAAAGATACTTGCTGTTTCATAGAGCAAATTAGAAATTAGTTAACTTCCCCCTTTGCCACAATGATTTTGTTTTTTCTTTTATTCCTACTGTGATTTGTAAGTGAGAAGTAATTTTAATTCTGAAGACTCATATGCCCCCTTTGGCAAGGCTGAGCAAAGCATTCATTTGTAATCCTATGTATTTGATTTTATACATTTTAAAACATTATTCTGTGAAGGGGTCCATAGGCTTCACCAGACAGCTAAAGGGTCTATTGGATTAGAAGGCATTTAATTTTATCTGCCTTTATTTTTTTTAGGGGCCTCTCCCTTCCCTATCAGCTGACCTACTTTATTATTAAAACTCTAGTTATTATTAGATTCCTTGTACTTTAGGAGAAGCCTTCAAACCTCAGCAGCAAATAGCAAAAAGGACTATAGGATCAAAGATTTAGTCCTGGGAGGATTGGTTATGCTTGCTGCACAGTCTGTGTTTGGATGTCACCAGGTAGCACCACTTCACCAACAATAGCCAATAAAAGCCAGGAAAGAGGGTTGGAGCAAGTCTGTATCTTCAAGAGACCAAATCAGCAAATGGTATTTATTTAGCCCTTACTACATGCCTAACATTGTAATAAGCAGTCTGGGGGATATATGCAGTAGACACATCCCCTGCCCTTTATGTACTTATATTCTAATTGGCACCTCATTGCCTATAAACTACTGATTGGCACTCAAGGCCTTCCACAATTTCTCTCCTACCTACCTTTCTAGCCTTATCATATTAATCTCCTTCACATATTCTATTCCAGCTGTAACCTCCAATTTCAAAAGCCTTTCTCATAGAGGCTATAGTTACAGTTATTGTAGCTTTAATAGCCAACTGGAATGCTTGGACTTCTCAGTTGGGCTAGCTGGCAGTTTTTGAGAAAGGAGAGTTATTAAAGATTTAAAAAGGGAACTATAGAGAAGACAGAGTAAATAAAAATTTAATTCTTGAGAGAATGATTTTAACTTATTTTATGAGGAAATATAAAGATAATTTTATAATGAATGAATGTGGAAAGAAGCTGATTAGAGAAGTGAGGCTTTAATTAGAGACTTAAGAGAAGTGAAGAGGCTGTTTTCCTGTTGAGGCTAGAGAAAACCTAGAGGAGGTAATGAAACAGAAGATGGAGAGGTCTACTTTCTGGATGGAAGTGGTTTAACCTTTATGTTGTGAAATGCATGAAGAGAATCCTTGAGAAGATACTTTGGGGGAAAGGATATGTTGAATGAACTGAATAGTGGAACTAGGTTTCCAGAAGGAGAAGTTATCTAGAGTTATAGTGATGGCTATTGGTGACCCTGACTGTGACCTCTCTCATGGCTAAAATATTATCGGGATAAGAACAGGACTAGATCTGTGCTTTCACTGTCGTAGAGAACTCTCAGGTGAGAAAATGCTCTCAACCAATATAAGTCAGCAACCTCTCTAAAGTTTATTGTCTTCAAAATATTTTTTAGTAATTATTTTTGTCTTTGTTTTGTTACTGATTACACTGTAAATAAGTTGTATAGCCATTAACGTTAAATTAATCTTAAAAGATTAGAAATTTTGACATACATGAAGATATGAGCCACTGTTTACAGGAAAATCAGTTTCTTCAGTTTTTTAAATAAAAATATTATTACATAAATTATTTATTTGTAATCACTTATAAACAAATGATTATAACTAAATACCAAACTGGGGTGAGGACTCCAAACTAATTAATGAGGGAATTTTAAACATACCCCCTGGATTACCCTAAACCTTAGGATGTTGAGCTTAAATATGGGAATGAGGCATGTCATAGACTCCAGATCACTTTGCCATATGGCTACACTGGAAGAACTCCATTTCATGACTTTCCTCACCTGATCACCCCTTCCTGGAATGGTCTCTAGATGTTCCCAATCCCAACCTGTTAGAAACCCTCCTCCCTTTATTCAAAGCCCAAGTCAGATGTCATTTTTCCCTTGATTCTTCCAAGTGAGAGTGATCTCTCCCTCCTCAAATTTGTCATAGGATTTTGCCTGAATCCTTTATTTATCTTTATCTCACTCTTTTTTGTTCCCAAGCCCTGGAGTTTTGGAAAGGTTTTTTGGCTGTGTATGTGGGGGCAGAGGGTCCAGACCTGGAAAATATATGTTTACTTATCGCTTTTTAAATAATAGCTAGCATTTATACAGTGCTTTAAGTTTGCAAAACACTTTTACATATAGGAAGGGAAGGAAATAGCACCTGTTATGTGCCAGGTATTATGCTAAGTGCTTCCCCCCCACCAAACAAATATTATCTCATTTGATCCTCACAACAACCTTTTGAGGTAGATATTATTATTATTTCTGTTTTACAGTTGAGGAAACTGAGGCAGTCAGAAGTTAAGTAACTTGCCCAAGGTCATATAGCTTGTAAGTATCCAGGAGCAGATTTGAACTCTGGTCTTCCTAACTCCAGGCCCAGCAGCTGCCTCTACCATGTATTATCTTTTGGGAGTACAGAGCAGAGGTGCCTAGAATGGTAGAAAATGGGTCTGAGGTCTGCCTCCCTACTCCTTTCCCTCCCACACTGGATAGAAAGCCACTCCTCCCCACACTGAGATAGTGGGTTCCCCTTCACTGGGGACTTTTAAGCAGAGTAGTGGAATTCCTTTTCTGGTATGAGTTGGGATAGAGGACTGCTGCAATAGATCCCTTCTGACTCTAAAATTCTGTTATTTGTGGAAGCCTGGGCCCACAACATGGGGACAGTCATTGCTGCCTGGAATGAGGAAAGGCTAAGGAAGACATGGGGGATTGGGGATGAAATGCCCAGATACATTCATGCCAGATGAGGAAGCAGAATGGATAACACAGGAAATTGCTTTGAGGTTTTGCACTTCTTATTCATAATTCTTGTTTGTTTGGCTCTGCATAGTCAGAAAAAAAACTCTCATTAAATTTCTGTCTCTCAGCTCTCCCTCTCTGGTCCCCTCCCAGCCTGTCCCCTTTATTGGAGGGAGTTGGACTTATTTTTATTTTGGCTATGGGACAGATACTCCCTAGCAAACAACCTGTTGGTCTGATTGGTCAGTGCATAGCTCACCTTGTCAGCCAGTAGCTTCCGAATCTTGCTGGCCCGAAGACGGAACCGAAAGAGCTGGGTCTCCAGGGCAAGGCAGCGTTTCTGCCAGTTCACACAAGTCCCGTTCTCTACCTCAGTCTTCGACATGGTGAATGATACACCTCTATCTTCTACAATGGGAGGAGGTACCAAAGAACCCTGGAAACCTGGACACAGAGAAGAAAATGAAGGTATAGCCAGCTTAGGAAACCTGGAAGAGACCTAGACAAAGAAAAGGTGGGGAAAGAAGAGAAGATGGGACTGAAGAGAAATCTTATAAGGCTTACAAAATCATTCTTAGCCCCAACTCCCATTGTAATAGCTAACTATGGCCTGAGAAATCAAAATTCAGTCAACAAGCATTTTTTTTAAGGCAATTGGGGTTAAGTGACTTGCCCAGGGTCACACAGCTAGTAAGTGGCAAGTGTTTGGTCTGAGGCTGGATTTGAACTCACGTCCTTCTGACTTCAGGGCCGGTGCTCTATCCACTGCACCACCTAGCTGCCCCTCAACAAGCATTTATTAAGCACCTACTCTGTGCTAAGTACTAAAGTTACAAAGAAAGACAAAAAAAAAACCAAAACAGTCCCTACCCTCAAGGAGGGAACATTCTAACAGGGTACACAACATGCAAATAACCATATGACAGTGCAAATGGAAAATAATCTCAGAAGGAAGGCACTGAAGTTAAGGGGGGAGGGAAAGATGGGGAACAAGGGAAGGTCTCCTTCAGAAAAACTAAAACAGTGAAAGACTTGAGTGACTCCAGAACTCTGATCAATGCAGTGATTAATGGTGACTTCAGACGACTGACAGGGAAGAATGCCTATCAGCAGAGAGCTAGTAGGCTATAGCTGAACGAGGCATACATTTTCACACATGGTCGATATATTGATTTGTTTTACTTTAATTGTATTAATTTGGCATAAGGGAGAGTTCAATTGTGGGAGGTGGGGTAGAATGTCACTGGGAAGGGACTATGGTGTATTAAAAAAATCCATAAAACTTGGGAAAAAAAGAATTAAAATTTAAATGTGACAGAATTTTAGCAAAATGATAGGTTTCAGATGAAAAGAAGATGTGGCCTCTTTCCTCCATGAAAGAGTCTTACTCATCCCCATGGGCTGTCAGCTGTCATCGTCCTATTTCCAAAAACAGATTCTGCTTTTCTTCTCTAGGCAAGGAAACAGGCTGGAGAGTTACTAGATACTCCGATGCAGAGTCTGGAGAGAGTAGCATAGCTAACAAATCCATTAGCAGCTCTGAGTCTGTTAAGGGCTCACATTTCTATAATGTTTTAAGATTTACAAAGCACTTTTCCTTATTTCTGGGATTTATCCAAATTTCTCTGGGTCATAGGAATATGGAGGCAAGGTGTAATAACAATAACAACAATAATAATAGCATTTATATAGTGGTTTGAGGTTTGTAAAGTCCTCATGATACAATCAACCTTGGGAGAAAGGGACTTTTACTATCCTCATTTTACTGTTGAAGAAATTGAAGTTAAATTATTTGCTTATGGACGCAGCTTATGGTCACATCAGTATCTGAGACAGGATTTGAACTCAGGTCTTTCTGACTCCAAGTTTTGGGCTCTTTCCATCTCAGAAAAACCTGGGTTCAAGTGAGAGAATGAGAAAGAGGATCAGGATGTATGAGAGGAACCTTAAGAAGTAAAGAGGAATGCAAGGGGGTTGGAGGATGGATGAGCACCGGAGATTCTATCCATCACCCAGACTCCAAGATCTCTCTTCATGTTGCCAATGGCCACTTGACTTCAGGAAAACTAGCACCCATGTGTCCTGTTGGTCGGGTGGTGCCATGATGGGTCACTGAGTTTCTAAGGGTTCAGTTATGGATCCATCACCAATTTTTCAACAGACTTTAGAAATGCCCTTTTCCTACTTTGGCCACTGCTTACTCACTTTGGGAATAATTTTGATTTTGTAATCAAAGGCAAGTGAGATCTTCTGTATGGTGCTTTCGAATGGCATTTTAGAAAAGTCTTGGTACTACACATGGAATCATAGATTTAATACTAGAAGGGACTCAGAAGTCACCTAGTCCAACCTGGAGACAGTGAGATGGAACCTACGACTTGAAATTTAGTGATCCTTCCACTGCATTAAACTGCCACTAAGAATATAAAGTATAAAGGCTTGGGCTTGTTGTTGAGTTTAGTTTTGGGCTTTTTGGTTTTTTTGGATTGGCCCTATGATATACTCCTGGTGTTGAAACTCCCTTTACTAGTGCACATCATCAGTACCTGCTTTGTGACTTTTCTTTTTAGAGTTGCCTGGGGCACTAAAAGGTTAATCTATTGGCCCAGCATCTCACAAAATAAAATCTTTGTGACTTTCCTTCCTTGAGAGTTGCTTGGGGCACCAAAGCTCAACATCTCACAGGTTCCCGTGTGTCAGAGGAGATTTGAACCCAGTCTTTCCAACTAGGGGAGGGGAGTGGGAGTGGACAGCTCCCTATCAGCCACGGAAGGCAGCCTCTCACAATTGTTATTATAATCATTAAACTGCTGGCATCTGGCGCCTGATCCTTTAGGGTCTGGACTCCCAGAGAATGCTAGAGAAATGATCACGGCCCAGCAAAGTCACTTGCATCACCCCCAAACAATCTCAACATTGTGACTTCATAGCAATCTCTACCTTGAAGGACTGGGACTGACTAGGACCAACTGGAATGGGCAGGATGACAAGAGACACAAACAAAACATCACTTTCTCTGAACTGGAATCCGAGCTGAGGAGACAAAATGGAATCTCTCAGGGAATCCAGCCTGGCTACAAAAACTTCATTGATTTTTTTCTTTCCCTTTCTTTTGCTTAGTTCTCCTTGCATACAAAGAAAGAGATAGAATCTTAGAGGTCATGTGTTTCAAAACTCCAAACATTTTATAGAAGCCCAGAGAGTTGCAGTGACCGCAGTGAGAGTTGAAGTTACATGGCCAGTGAGTGTCAGAAACAGGGCACCTAGAACCCTGAATTCCTGATTCTCAACCCAGTGTTGTTGGTTTCCCAAATACAGCACACACTGCTAAAGGATGACCTCTAAAAGTAGCCAGTCCCAAACAAGAAGGGTCTTTTTTTGCGTCATCTACATTAAAAAGAGAGAGGGAGCCAGAGGGAGGGAGCCAGAGGGAAGGAGAAAGAGAGCCAGAGCAAGCTCGAGAGCGAGGAAGGGAGAAAAAGATAGACAGAAACAGAGAGAGAGAGAGAGACAGACAGAGAGAGACAGAGGGAGAGGGGGGAGGGAGAGAGAGAGAGATAGAGGAGAGAGAATGAGAATGAGAGAGAGTGAGAGAGAGAGTGAGTTTAGCTATCTTTATCACTTGTCAGTTTCGCTTTCTAAATTTCAAGAGGATGGTGAAGTGGACACAAAATCATCAAAATACTTGGTAACTCTTGGAAACAAATTCCCCAGCATGCTCTCTTTCTGTCTAGGCAAGATGTTTGGACATTCATCCAGACATCATGGGTTGCTTTTCTCCACCAAATGTCTTCATGACATCTTTGTTCTGCCCCAGATCCCATAGCCTAGTTAATCCTTCTTTTTCTTAGGGAAACAGTAGAGACCATTCCTGAGGGGGCCAAGGCTTGCCCAGGCATGTGGTGTGAATTAAAGGTTTTTGAAACAGATTAGGAGTGAGTGGAGTTGCCAGCCACTGAATCCCTGAGGCTCTTCCAACAGAACCAAGTGGGATGGATGAATAACAATTATGAAGCAGGGTGTCTAGGAAGTCACAGTAAAGTTCAGCTTCACCAGCAGAGTCACCTTGCACTAACACCTTTCCATCGACACCATGGCAGAAGTTTATTTGCAAGAACCAGGCGACAAGCAACACTTTTCATGTTTATGATGTTTTTAGCTCTGTTGATATTTATAAAATGAAGATGCTTAAAGTCCTTTCCTTCTCCAAATCCAGTCATCTTGTTTAATCCACATGCCACTCCTGTGATGTAGGCAAAGCAAGCATTGTCATTCCCAGGTGAGTTGACCAAGGCATAGAGAGAATAGGTAGTTTGCCTAAAGTCACACTGCTAGGCAGTGGCAGAGCTGGGGAATCCAGTTCTTCTGATTCTCAGTCCAATCCTGTCCTGTACAGATAAAAGCCAGAGAAGGACCCGCTTTGGAGTATTTTAAGGCCTCGAATCCCAGAAGGGCATAACTAGGCCTCTTGTGACAATTCCAAGGGCTATTCCCAAATAGGGAGCGAGGGAGAAGGAGATTATCTCAAAAACCCGAGGTCCTTGGACCTATTCCAGGTAGGCTACAGAATTAACTTCAGATCCATTGTACAAACTTTTGGATCCATAAACTACAGATCTCCGCCCCCTCCCCCCCTTTTTCCTTCGGAGAGAAAACAATAAATACTCCCTGAGAAAACCAGATGTGAGACTTGAATCTAGGTCCTTTGACTCCAGGAACAATTTTAAGTAACCTCTGGCAACTATATGTTCTTAAACTAGCTCCCAAAATCATAAATTTAGATACCATCTAGTCCAACCACCTTATTTTACAAGGAAACCAAGTCCCAGGGAGGTGAGGTGACTTAGGTCAGAATCAGAAGTTGAATCTAGTTCTTTCTCCACATGTAGGGTTCCTTCCGTCCTGCTGCCTATCACCAATTTATGGACTCGGGACTTCAGAGAATCATACTAAAGGACCCCATTATGGACAGTTTTTAGGTGGTCTTTTCCTCAGAAGACTTATCACTGTCACTACCTGCTTTCTCTTGAATCCAAGGACCACTTATGTCTCTGTTTCTTAAATTATGGCACCATCCTTAAATGTAGTTGTCCTCAACATCATTATCCAGAACAGGAACTGGAGTTGATTCATCCCTTCCAGTTTTGGGGAAACAAAGTGAATAGAACTATATCCTTCTAGGGTTGTTGCTCAGTCATGTCTGACTCTTCATGACCCCATATGGGGTTTTCTTGGCAAAGATACTGGATTGGTTTGCCATTTCTTTCTCCAGCTCATTTTACAGATGAGGAAACTGAGGCAAACAGGGTCAAATGACATACTCAGGGTCACACAGCTAGCAAAGTGTCTGAGGTCAAATTTGAACTCAGGTCTTCCTGGTTCCAGGTCCAGCATTCCATCCACTGCACCACCTAGCTGCCCTTTATAATCCAGTAGTGATAATTATAATAGTAATAATAAGGATGTACACATCTATGCATTTTAAGGTTTGCAAAATACCATCCTCACAATAACTCTGTCAATTTGGTTGTCTTAGTACTTCTAACAGATTGCAGAGATGGAAACTTAAATCTAGACTGTTGATTGTGACCTGTCTAAAATCATAAAGCAAGTAAGAGGCAGACTTTAGAGATCATTTCCAATTACTCCATTTTGAAGATGAGGAAAATGAGGTTCAGAGAGATTTACTGGTTCCTGGGAGTCATAGGATCTGGGTTCAAATCCCACATTTGATGCTTACAAGTTGCACGGTTTGGGTGGATCATTTATCTCCCTGGGGGTCAGTTTTCTTATCTGTAAAATGAAGGGTTTGGACTAGATGACCTAGTCCCTTTTGGCCCTGTATCTATGATCCTAGCGAATGGATCACTTTGTGGATTGAATAGGAAGTGGCTGAATGAGGATTTGAACTCAGGCATCCTGCCTTCAAGTCTGGGCACATGGAATAAGCACAGGTGGCAAACAAAAAACTATTTAAACAGGGTGCAAATTAAGGTAGTATTCTTAACCTGCTTAAATGCTGAGAGGACACAGAGACACCATAGTCCCAACAGTGGATAGAATGCTGGATTTACAGCCTCAGTTTCTTCATCTGTAAAAAAGAAGAGCATTGTACTAGATGGCTTCTAAGGTCCTTTCCAGCTAGGCAGCTTGGTGGTTCAATGGATAAAGCATGGGACCTGGAGTCAGGAAGATAACAGTTCAGATCCTGTCTCAGACGCTTACTAGCTGTGTGATCCTGCTCAAGGACTTAAACTCTCTCCTCTGTTTCCTCGTCCTAGATGGCCTATAAATTTCCTTCCAGCTCTAAATCTATGATTCTGTGATTAATTAGTGGGCCCAGATAATGGTCCACCTGCTGCAACCTCTCCCAGATGGGCAGCAACCAAGAAAAAGGACCAGTGATCTTGTGAACAGTTTAAAATTTGATTCTGGCCTCAGACATGGTCTAGCTGTGTGACCTTGGGCAAGTCACTTCACCTGTTTGCCTCAGTTTCGTCACCTGTAAAATAGGGATGATAATAATAGCACTCACCTCCCAGGGTGGTTGTGAGGATCAAATGAGATAATAATTGTAAATTGCTTGGCACAATGCCTGACACATAGTAAATGTTATATAAATGTTAGCTATTTATTAGTATTATTTCCTCCAGGTCTGAAGAAGCTGACAGTCTAGCAGGAAAACAAATACACAGTAGCAGAATCTAGAAGATAAACACACAGAGGTGAGAGAAATATGTACCTGGGGAAAATACTATGGGGTCTGAGGTTGGAAGGTGTCCTGTTTCCACCAAGGAATTAAGGCTATGTCTCAGAGATTGGCGATTCGTGGAGGAGAAGGGACAAGAAAAATTCTCTGCCATAATCACAGGATGATAGATTTGGAGCTGAAATGATAATAATAGCTAACATTTATATAGCACTTTAAGGTTTGCAAAGCACTTTATAGATGTTAACTCGTTTGATCCTCACAAAAACCAGGTGAAGTAGGTGCTAATATCTCTCTTTAACAGAAGAAGAAACAGAGGCAGAAAAAGGTTGAACGACTTGCCTAGGGTCACACAGCTATGTGTCCCAAGCAGAATTTGAATGAAGGTTCTTCCTGACTTCCAGGTCCCCTGCTGAATCTATTGTACCACCTAGTTGCTAAGGGAAAAGGACCTTAGATTCTGCCTAGTCTAATGCTTTTTTGGGGGGGGGGGTAGATGAGAAAACTGAGGCTTACAAAGTTTAAATGACTTGTCCCAAATCACACCGAGAATCCTTATGGGCCGAGGCTAAATTTGAACCCAAGACCTGCCATTCCAAATCCAGCAGCATGCTTTCACCTGACCATTCTTCCTCATCCACAAGAAAATTAGACAGCAGGTGCCCCTCTCAATTCTAGGGCCTTCCCTCTGTTAATTCTTTTCTGTTTATCCTGTACATAGTTTGCTTTGTATATATTTGTTTGCATGTTGTATTCCCCATTAGAATGCAAGCTTCTTGACGGCAGGGACTGTCATTCCCTCCTTTTTGTATTCCCAGCACTTATCTCACTGTCTGGCACTTAGTAGGTGCTTGATCAATGTTTACTAATTGATTGTGGAAGAGTGGCACCTCCCCCCCCCCCGGGCAACAATTCAACCAGGTCAGAATTCTCACTGAGAAAATAAAGCCAAATTCTCCACCAAAGCAGACATCCTTCTAACTCTCCCATTGGAGAGAAGTCACCAGAAGTCACACCAAAAGAAGGCTAGAAGAGCAAGCTGGAAATACGAATCTATCCTGCATACGGTTTACCCTCAGGTTTTGTAGGACAGAGAGACGTCTGGTCAGAGCAAAACTGTGCCAGAAGCTCCCTTTGATTCTCTCATGAAACCCACCTGCAGAGTGTGTGTGAGAATTTTGTGAGCACCTAAAAAGCGAAGTAATTGAAGAAAGCAGGCTGGGAAACGTCTACTCCGCGGAAGTGTCGGTCTCCCAAATAGTCCCTTACTATTCTTTACTGGGCCTAACAAGAATCAAAGTTGAATCTCCCCACCTATCAGGTTCCCGAATCACTCTATTGTCCAACCTGTTTCCCATATGCTTTGCTTACAAAGTTACACCTTGATTGGTTCCTGTTTCCTTGGGAGAAACACAGAAGTAACAGGTTTACAACATAGGATTGCGTGGGAGTGGGGGTGGAGGATGGTAATTGGGAGAGCGGGCAGGAGTGGGGGAAGGGCCCACGGGCTGGAAAGGAACAAGGGCTGCGTTATAGAAGTCTGCACCCCCGAGGCACTCTTTGCTCCGCGAATTTGGATAGAGTGAATCCCAAAGTCAAGTTTCTTCCTTGAAACACTTGTCCATGCTCTTCCCCCCCCCCCCCCCCCATCCATTAAAAAGAGACAAAACACAGTCTATTCACCTTCGGAAGCCCCAACGAAGCTCCTACAGATACTCCCAAAGAGGGGAGGAGCCTGATTTCAGGTGGAAGACACCTGCTCAGTTATCTTATGACCTGCGTTGCTAAAGGGGTGCCCATCCCTTCCGCTGATCTGTCGGCCAGTATACGACCCGCACTCTCGAATCTCTCCCCGGCCGTGATTCTCCCCTGCCCTCTGAGGTTAAGAAGAGAGTGGATGGGCGAGCTTACCCGCTCTCTCCCTTCAGGAAACTTACCGGCTTAAAAGAGGCACACAGAGCAGAGAATCAACCTTGGAGCCAGGCTGCCGCAGACCTTGTGCCGGGCTTGTACCGCTCATAAACTGCATGCACCCTTCCCTACTTCTGCTCCTTTCTCCAGCCAGTGGTGGGGTGAGGACCCCCAAGTGAAAGAGAGGTAGCAGAGTGTTACCCCAGGACTAAGTTCACAGTGGCAAAAAGTGTATTTTTTTTCTCCATTCAACACTTTCCCATTCTCCGTCTCCTCCCCCTCAGCCTCTCTTGCTCCCTCTCTCCTCTTAAACCCTCTCCCATTCCTTAAAGGGAGAGCTCTTGGCCAGCCCTTGGAAAGAAGCACAGGAAGTGATCTCAGCAAACACCAACTTTTTAACTCTTTGTACCACTAGGCATGTGGGGGACAGGGGTGGGGGGACAAGGTAGGGAGTAAGACAGAGGGTAACAAGAGAGTGGGTGGATGACTCCCTAGAACTCACGTACTCATGATAATATAGGGAGGCACGACCTCAAGCTACATAAGCATCCTGAGGAGCCCTAGGAACTTTGTTTACTCTCAGTGATTCATTACCCATGGAAGATGAGAGGCAAGGCTAGCCCACCTTGGAAAGCAACTTAATATTTATCTGGTGCTCTACCTTTATTTTTTGCACTTTGGGTCAGGGACAGGGAGAGTAGTAACATCTTGGTGCATCTGGAAACCCAACCTTCTAGACCGGCTTCTAGAGGAATATAAAGTTTAAATCTAGAAGGGACCTTAAAGATAATCTAATCCATCTGTATATTTTTATAATTAACCATGCATTAATAATTAAGTAATTCATAATTTGACAAAATAATTTTAATAATTATCATTATTATGACAATAATAATTTAAGGACGAAAAGTATAGAGATCCTGCCTCTGAATCAGAAAGATCTAGTTTCAAGTTCAGACTCTTGACACATCCTGGCTTTCCTATAGTGGGCAAATCACTTGATTTCTTAGTGCCGGAGGCAACTTTCTAATACAGCTCCCAACCAGATACTAAAGAAATCATAGGTTCAATTAAAAAAAAAAAAGACTCACACATAGGGCCAGGGAGGCGCATATGTGAGAATTATATCTACAGGGATTTCACTATGGAGTAAAATCATGAGTTCCCTTGGAAACTTCTCCTTCACATATTTATATGAAGGGCTTGTACTTGGAGATGATGAAGAAACCCCCTTACTGGCCACTAAGTAGTAAATGCTGCTGAGTCAGTAGACTTTTAAAAGGGAGTGACTCACCCTCTATCACTCTCTTTTCTTCCCTTGTGCAGATCATATCAAGACTCTTCAAGCTTATGCCTGGGAGAGTGGGGGAGTGTTGTGAGGACAAGAGGGAAGAAGGCTGGTGTCCTTCCCCCATCTTAAGAGAAATTGTGAGTTTTGAGCATATCACAGGTAAAGCACATGTATGAGCTTGGGGAAACCTGGACCTTGGGTCTCCAGCTGCCTCTTTTTAAAACTTTCTTTTCTGAGTATAGGTGACCAAACATGGGTCCTCAGTTGCACATTTGTAATCTTGGAAGCAACCTTTTGAGTTTGGGAGGTTGAAGATCCTGGATCGTATTATGAACATTATGAAGGACAGGACAAGAAGCTACTAGTATTAATTGAAAACTTGTTTGGGGCTGACCAGTGGCAAGGGAAAGTTTCTACCTGGTAGAGGATGACCTCCAGAAAGGGGAGGGGCTCAGTGCCTGGAGGAAATCTTTAGAAAGGTCAGAGCTGCGGGAAATGTAAAATGCCTATTCAGTGGCTCTGCAAACTGCTTCATATTCTGATGTTTAAGTTTCAACCTTCCAAGAGCATATAATAGTAGCTATAAATTTATGTAACCTACAAGTATCCTGTTAGTCTCTGTCAGTGCACACTTGTGAATCTTTTTACTTAGCATTTCTTTTGGGTAGAAGAAATAAAGTTGCCCCATAACTGATTCACATTATATGTCCCTTGCTACTTTATATCTTATATAAGAATATATTTTATATTATTGTAATTATCTATATTTATATTATTTTATCTTTATATTTTATAGATGAGCCAAATCTAAGCTTTAAGTATTTTCCATGGGGCTCCAAGGTATGGCCAAAGAGTGTGGGAAAAGTAACCTAACCCCTCTCATTAGAGGCTAGCCTTACCTATGATTAAAACAAGTACTTAGGTTCAGAGGTCAGAAAGGCCCATTAATAATAATAACTAGTATTTACATAGCACTTACTGTTATATGCCAGGTTTCACATAGTGAAGTGCTTTACAAATATTATCTCATTTGATCCTCACAACAACTCTGGAGGGTAGGTGCTATTATTATCTCCATTTTACATATTTTACCTGAGGCAAACAGAGGCTAAGTGATTTGCCCAGGGTCACACAGCTAGTAAGGGGCTGAAACTGGATTTGAACTCAGGTCTTACTGACCCCAGACCCAGTGCTCTATCCACTGCACCACCTAGCTATCTCTTTAGTGGAAGGGAAAAAGGTATAGCCCCCCAGCTCCTGGGGCTAGTAGCAAATTGCTTTTTTTTTTTTTGACATACAAATGGGCAAAGTGGGATTCAGAAAAGTGAAATAATTTGCCCAAGGTCACAGAGCCAGGATTGAAACTCACATCTTCTGACTCTACCTCCAGTGTGCTTTGGTTTTCTAGCCAGCTTTGTAGAGGTCACAGGATGATAGCCTTGGGGATGGAAGTGAACTCAGAGGGTATATCATTTAATTCCTTCATTTTACAGAAGGAAAGCTTAATGTCTTGCTCATCATCGGGGTCCTCTGACTCTAAATCCAACATTCATTCTTCAACACTCCCCAGCACAACCTCACATGAGAACATGAAGCAGGCACTGGGAGTCATTTGTTCAGGTAACAAGGGAAGTCTCCCGAGTTGTTAGGCTTCCCTGCTCCTCAAATTCTAGGTTTACTTCTTTATATCTCTGAGAAAAATATAAGCTCCTTGAGGGCAAGGAGAGTTTTTCACTGTTGTCTTTGTAGACCCTATATATGCCTTCTGCGTAACAGGTACTTAATAAGGGCTTGTTTAATTTAATTGACTTTATTAAGTGCCTAAAATTTGAGAGATGTTAGACAACATATGTGGCTCAGGCAGTCTTTGGGTCCTTTTGTTCACCTAGCACAGTTTTAACCTAATACTATCCTCAACATAATGATATCCTCATAGGCAGCATAGTATAGTGGATAATGTTCTAGACATGGAGTCAGAAAGACCAGGGTTCAAATCCTGCTTCAGATACTTACTATCCATGTGGTCCTGGCAAGGCATTTCATCTCTCTGGGCCTCAATTTCCTTATACATAAAATAAGACATCTGGACTTAATTATCTCCATGATCTCTTCCAGCCCTATAACTATCATCAATATTTGTTTTTGTTCAGTCATTTCAGTCCCGTCTGACTTCTTGGGATCCCATTTGGGTTTTATTGGCGCTGATACTACAGTGGTTTACCATTTCCTTCTCCAGTTCATTTTTACAGATGAGGAGACTGAGGCAAACTGTGCTCAGGATCACACAGCTAGTTAATGTCTGAGACCAGATCTGAACTCCCAGTACTCTACCCACTGGGCCACCTAGCTTTCCTCACTGTATTCACTCTAAGTACAACCTGGTAAAGAGCTTGCTCTGAACTTATCTAGCTGAACCAAAGTCAACTAAGTCCCATACTTTAAAACTTTTCACATTGATAGAATCTTCCAGAGCTTGTGATCCACTAGACTATTCTTCAAGAACTCAAGGTCCCAATGAATTCACTCTTGAACATGTATCCCAAGGAGGCAAAAGGGAGAACCAAAGTTCTGCTATGTATCAGAACATTCATAGAGGTAAGAGTTAAAAGGAGACAGATTTTGGCTCAGTAGAAGGAAAAACCTAACTGGAGCTGTCCAAAAAGTGGAATCAAAATGTCAGCTCTAGAGGAGACCTTAAGAGAGCTAGTCCTATCTTCTCTTTTTTATTTCTTTCTTTTTTTTTTTTTTGGTTAGGCAATTGGGTTTAAGTGACTTGCCCAGGGTCACACAGCTAGTAAGTGTCAAGTGTTTGGTCTGAGGCCGGCTTTGAACTCAGGTCCTCCTGATTTCAGGTCTGGTGCTCTATCCACTGCGCAGCCTAGCTGCCCCCTATCTTCTCTTTTTACAGACGAGGAAATGGAGGCCCAGAGAAGCTATGATGGTGGCAGAGCAGAGATTCCTGTGGAGTTCTTACTCTAAGTACAGTGTGCTTACCCTCTAGCATGCTGTCTTCAAATACAAATATTATCCCCATTTTATAGTTGAAGAAACTGAAATTCAGAAAAATAAAGTGATTTGACCAGCAGTGGGCAGGGAGGAGGGTGCAACACATAGCTAGTGAAGGTCAGATTTGAGATTTGAACCCAGGTTTTCTGACTCCAAGAAAGCGGTGCTCTTTCCTCTATAACATATGTCTTCCTACGAACTATTTTGGAGAGTAGTGAATTCCTTGTCTTCAGAGGTCTTCAAGCAGATGCTTATCAGGGATGTTGTGGGCAAAATACAGCCTACTAATAACATTTAGATCACATGACTGCGGAAGCTTTTTTTCAACTTGAAGATTTTCTATATTGTGCAAAAGAGAGGGAGCCCCAAAATAAATGAGAAGCAGAAGGGTACTAAGATGTTCGGAGAAAAGCAGGGGTAGATGAGCATCACTTTTGCCAGCTGCCTCCCATGCCCAGTACACTCTTCCTTCATGCTTTTTGTCAAAATACAGATTTCTTGGGCAGCTTCCAGAAGCATTGTTCACCTTACTGAAAAAATCCACTCTGCTCCTACACTCCCACACACACCCTTCCCTTCTTCCTAGGGCAAAGGAGTGTTCTCTACAGACAAGTCTTGATTAGAGAAACTAAGAGAAGAATAAGTTCTTTCCCCTCCCCTTCCCCAGAGTAGAAAGAGTGACTCTTAGAGACTCAAACTCTGTCAGTTTATTGACACATTACTGTTAATCATTCTTTCCAGTGGCTGGGGGAGTTAATAACCTAGTCATAGGAAACTTGGAGAGTGGGTCAGGAATGGGAATGTAGAGAGCAGAGCAATCCCATTTTTGTGCTAGGGGTTATTCCACCAAATCTTCTAAGCCAAAGCCTAACCCCCTCCACCCTACCCCAGCTACTCAACCCTGGCAGCCTTTCAAAGGTTCTGATCCTTTATCTAGTTCTCTGTTTCCCACCTTTCTGATTCCATTTTCCCTCCCCCATTATTATAGAGTTGCTCTGCTCCCATGAAGCATGACTCTAGGAACATTCCTCAGCCACTGAACTTTCCATAAAGCCCCAGAAAGAAGGAAACCCTGTGCACTCCTAGGCTCTAATCACCAATGATTTAGCTCTTCTGATGCTGAGGTTTTTATTTTCTTGTTTTCTTGACCTCTCCCTCTCTTTAGAGCACCTTCAGGCTGCATGACCCTGGGCATAATTTCTCAGGGCCCCCAAAAGACTCTAAGTTGCAAAGCAGATGCTTTGCTGTGTGGGCAAAGGAAGTTTCCACATCAGAAGTTTCTTACCCTGGTGAAACCACAGATCTAGAAAAAAAATAGCCTTTAGTTTTTGGAATTGTGGGGAATTGTTCCATGCTGTGACCTAGGGTCACAGTGAAAGGTGATGGGGATAGACATGGAAGTTCATGGTGAAATCCAAACTGTGAGGAAGCTCTTAAAATGGCCCAGCCCTTGATTCTCTGGGTAATCTTGGATAAGCTAATTCCCTGCTTTATGCCTCAATTTGTCCTGTCAAACTGTCATATTGATTTCTGCTCTGGAGCCACATTGGCAGTCTGGGTGGTTACTGGGGGGTGAGAGTAGAGAGGTGGTATGGATTATGGAGGAGCAGAGTGAAAGCAAAGAGAAACTTTAGGACTCAAATGTTGGGTTAGGGTCGGGGCAGAGAAGACCACTCAAGACTGCTACTTCAGGAAAAACCCCAGACAGGTTTCATTTCAGTCTCAAATCTCTCATCATTTCCTCCATGGCCTTGCCAAGTTATGCCAAGCCTTGCCTCCATACCCTTTCCTTCACCCACCTAAGCCTTGGAACCATGTTCTGAGAGGAACCATGTTGTCCCAGTTCTGGAACAATGATCAAATCAACTCTGCCATTGTTACTAGATGGAGTGTATTGATCTAATCCCCTAAAACTCCATTTGCCATCTCTGCAACTTTCTGGACCAAAGTGCCTCTCTGGTCACCACTCCATGTGCCATGTAAACTCCTTGAAGGCAGGTGCTTTTGCATTTGTATCACAAACACTTAGCATAGGAAGCAGTTAATAAATTCTTTTTCATTCATTCATTTGTTACTCATTTATTTATTCAAGACAACCAAAGAAAAGCTTTGCATTTTACTGAAACTGTGCTCCTCAGAATTCCAAAACCTGGTGGCTAATTTTTTTGATTTCTTTGGTGTAAGAAACTTCTGGAGAGTGCCCATACAGATCAGCCTCTGCCCAGCAACTTAAGGTCTTTGGGGGAGGTGGGGTGCCCTGAGAGATTGTGTGCAACCATCAGGTGATGGAGGCAGGTCTTGAACTCAGGTCTTCCTGACTCTAAGGTTGGTTCTCTATTTCTATAAGCCTCCATAATGCCACACTACCTTAATATATTTTGTAATTCAATGGGTCTGTGATCTCACCAAGAAATAGACTTCCACTGGTGCAAATTGTAGCCCATCTCTGCCATTTCATCGTGTGGAGTTTCTGTCTGTCTTCCCATAAATCCTTCATGGAGGATCTACTGAATGAGTTAGAGGCCTTCTTGTAGGTCCACTAGCATTTCTTGGGTAGGAGTGCTATGATCCAGTATCCATCTCTTATCCCTCACCTTTGCTACATAACCAACTGGGCAATATAATACTGCCTCCCTGTATTCACATAAGCCATCCTTTATACCTAGAATGCACCTTCCTCATTTCCACTTCCCCAAATCCTCATCTTCTTTCTAGGCTCAAAGGAGGTCCTTGTTGTTGTTTAGTTGTGTCCAACACTTGGTGACCCCATTTGGAATTTTCTTGGCAAAGATACCAGACTGATTTACTATTTCTTTCTCCCATTCATTTTACAGATGAGAAAATGGAGGCAAACAGGGTTAAGTGACTTGCCCAGGGTCACATATGTCTGAGGCTGGGTTTAAATTCAGGTCTTCCTGACTCCAGGGTGGGGCTGTAATCACTGCTCCACCTAGCTGCCCATTTCAATCATTAGCACTTCCCAAATTACTCTGGATGCTTATTGAGTTGAATTGAACTTAACTGAACCAAATGTATTCCTTAATGAGCTGTTTCATGATGTTTGAAAGGTTTTTAGTGGAGAAGGTGCAAGAAAGTGAATGATATACCATATGATCTTGAAGTTTATACTTCAAGGACTTCAACACACAGGCTTTAGTCTTAAACACAGACTTCACTCTTGGAAAGGCTTACTCTTAAACAACTGGACCTGGAGTTGGCAAGAATGGAGTTAAAATCTTACTTTAGACACTTATTAGCTGTATGACCCTAGGCAAGTCACTTAGCCTCTCTCACCTCAGTTTCCTCATCTGTAAAACAGGGATTCTACTAGCACTTGCCTTGCTGGGTTGTTGTTGTGAGGATCAAATGAGACAACAGAAGGAAAGCATTTGCAAATCTTACAGAGCTTTGTAAATGTTGTTGTTATTCAGTGAAAAAGGATATGGAAGCTTCCAGAGACAGGCTGTGGCACTGTTCCTGACTATGCATCCTACCCTGTGATTTCGCTGAGCAGAGGCTGAGTCAGACCTATTGAGGTCCCAAACCTCATCATGTTTGGCGTATTCACTTGTGGAAGCATGCATATTTACTGAATAACTACCGCACACTTAAGAGCTGTGGGATATACAAAGATGAATGAGACCCTTGTTTCCATTGGGTAGTGATTTAAGGTTTATAAAATGAGAGCAAATGAGATAGTGTACATAAAGTGCTTTGTAAACCTTAAAGTGCTCTATTTGAGTCGTTTTTCAGTCACATCTGACTCTCCATGACTCCATTTGGGGTTTTCTTGGCAAAAATACTGCAGTGGTTTGCCATTTTCTTTTCCAGCTCATTTTACAGATGAGGAAACTGAGACAAACAGGGTTTTAACAGCTACAATTACTATTAATGTTATTTTCAAATTGTTATTATTATTATGGTAGCTAAGTGGTACAGTGGATAGAATGTGGGAATTGGAGTCAGTTTGAATCCTGCCTTGGACACTTTTTACTAGCTGTGCAACCCTGTGAAAATCATTTAACTTCTATGTGCTTAGGTTTCCATATCTGTAAAATGGGGATGATAATAGCACCTGCCTCACAGGGTTGTTTCAAGGATCAAATGAGTTAACATGTATAAAGTGCTTAGCAAACCTTAAAGCACTTACAAATGCTAGCTATTATGATAACTATTGTTATATTTTTATAATAGCCATTAACAATTATTGCAATTGTTATTATTGTTAATGACCCTGTGAGAGAACTAGACTCCCATTTCACACAGACTAGTTTATTAATGTTCAGCACTGGGATTCCAAAGAGGTGGTTGGCACCAGAATCTCAGGACAGACCTGAAGTGGGGAGAGTGAATGGAAATGCAGATTCTGGTATGGTATAGAAAGGTTCATTGTACAGGATTGGGAGCTAAAGTGAGAAGAGACCTGAAACCAAAGTATGAAATGGGAATGAATGAGAGAAGGAGGGAGGGGAAGGGGACACACTAGGAGCTGAGTAACAGAACTTTTCTGGATGAAGGGAAAAGCACAATGGGAAAGGAGGAGGGCCTAGGAGAGGAGGGATATACAGAGAAGGGAGTATCAGCTGGTATGCCATATATCATCTTCTCACATACCACAGTGCTCTTTCAGATAACAACAACTCCAGAGAAGAACACAAGGTAGAATTGATGTAATTGTAACATATATCACAACAAACTCATCTGTCCGGCACAGCTGGTGTTGGGTCAGGGGCAAGGGGAGGTCAAGCAGAGGAGGAGCTTAGTGGAACGAGGAGAAGGGTGCATTTGTATGTGGGGGTGGTGGGAGGGCATGGTTGAAAACGAAGGACTAATAAGTCATTGAAGTGGAGCTCCCTAGTCCATTTCAAGACATAAGGAGGTACCAACCAGAGGGTCAAGTGAAGTAGAGGTCCACAATTAATGGGTAGGTTACCACTGAGTAGCACTTTTAGGAGAAAATCCCAAGGCAGGGCTAGAGGACGTGTGAATCTGCACCTGGTCCCAGGGGGTGCTGGAGCTCACATTGGTTTCAGGCCTCCTGGCGTTGGTGCCCAGCCATCCTGGCACTTAGTTGCTGCTCATGTGACTCCCAATGCTCCAAGGCATGCATGGCTGGACCCAGTCTTCCTGTGTAGTGAGCTGAGGCTCCGTATTGTGTCTCTATTCTGACAAGCTAGGCGCTTGGTTCTAGGTTCAAGTCCCTGATGTCGGCTTGTGACTTCACCCTATTCTTAGCGCTGGCTGTTCTAGATACATTTACAAAGGCTCCGCAACTGCCCATGTGGCCATTGTATATAAAGAGTCTGGGGTTCAAAATGCTAAATGTTGGAGGGGCAGTGTTGGTATAACTGTAAATTGTTCCAACCGTTCTCAAAAACATCTTGGAACTATAGTATCCTGGTAAAGTCATTACCTGTGCATACTATGAGCCAGCAATATCACTGCTAGGCCAAATGTCAATGATAGAGGAAAAGGTTTCATGTACACCAAAATATTTATACTTACATTTATTTTGCAGTAGCAAAAAAGTGGAAACAAAGTTGGTGCCCATCAGTTAACAAATGGCTGAATGAATTATGGCATATGGATGTTGTGGAATGTGATTTGGCTGTAAAGAACTGAATAGAATTTATGTGAATCAATGCAAAGCAAATGAAACCAAGAGAACAATGTACACAATGCCCACAATAATGTAAAAGAAAAGAACATTGAAACACATCAAAACTCTTATCTATGCGGTGAAAAATCTTGATTTGGGGGGATTTTTTGTGAGATCCAACTCCCTTCTCTTGGCAGGAAGATGGTGGACTTTTAGTACAGAGTGAAGCATAAGTTATCAAGACATTAAATCAATCAATTTTGAAATATTAAATAAAATATTTTCAGAGGCTACAACAATATATTTAAAGGTTATGTGCTATGACCAAGTTGAATTAATACTAGTTAATACTAGGTTCAATATTAGGAAAATTATAAACTTAAGAGACCATATTGAATAATGAAAATAATAAAAATAACAATTATATCAATAAATGATGAATAATTTTTGGATAAAATACAACACCCCTTTATATTAAAAACATTAAAACACATTGGAATAAATTACTTATTTTTTGACATAGTAAATAATATCAATTTTAAACCAAGAGCTAGCATTATCTGTAATGGAGAACACTAGAGCATTTTCCCAAAAAGATCAGGGATAAAGCAAGAATGCTCATTGTTACTACTGTTATTTGACATTAGACAAGAGAAAGAAAGTAAGGGAATAAGCACAGGTAAAGAGGAAACAAAATTACTTTTTGCAGATGACATAAAGGACTTAATTAGATAGTAATTGCTTGTAGTTAAGTCCTGCCAATATAGTAAAAATTACAATATTACCTAATATATATGTATATATACATATCTATATCCCCATTTCAATTATACTTCCAAAGAAAATTCAAAGGCTCTAACTACTGCTGTAAGGCCTCTCTTTTTGATAAAAATTGCTGGGGAATAGGGAAGGCAGTGTGGCAGAAATTAGTTTTAGACCAACATGTCACACTGTATACCAAGGTAAGTTTCAAATGGACACACAACATAGATGTAAAGCATCATATTATAGACAAATCAGAAGAGTAGGAAAGAAAATGCTTCTTAGAACTATGTTTAGGGGAAGGATTAATAACCAAACAAGAGAAGGAGAGGATTGTCATAGGTGATAAAATGGACATTTTTGATTACGTAAAATTGAAAAGTTTTTACAGAAAAAAAAAACATTGCTGTTAATATTACAAGAGGAATAGGCAACTGGGGGAAAAACACCTTTGCAGCAAATTTCACTGATAATGGTCTGACATCCAAGATACTTAGGGAATTGATACAATTGTATAAGAACAAGAGGCTCTTCTGAAAAGAAGAAAGTTAGGCTATCAATAATCACATAAGACAGTGTTCCAAATCACTTATAATAGCAGAAAAGCAAATTAAAACAACTCTGAAGTTCTACTTCCTACCTATCAGATTGTCAGACAAAAAAAAAAAAAGAAAATGACACTTGTTGGGGCTGAAAGATGGGGAAAGGATTTTGTTTTTGTTTTTAAAGAATTTCAGACTTTAAAGAGGTGGGTACAATCAATAGCATAAGCCAAAGTCTTCTATTCTGAGATGCCCATAGAGATCTGATAGCCTGCCTCTGTCCTTCCATCTGTTCTGTAAATTGGCCCTCCTTTGAATTTCTGCTTTCACATCTTTCCTCATTGGAAAGAATTCCACTAATTCTTTCTAGTTCAGCTAATTAAGTCCTGGCTGGAGTTGGATACACTCTTTCCCTATTGCTGCTGCTGAGCTCTAGAAGTCCTCCTTTCAGACTATCTCATGAAGAAGGGAAGAGAATGGAATAAGCATTTATGTAGCACCTACTTTTGCCAGGCACTGTGCAAATAGTTTTTCATTTGATCCTCACAGCAACTCTGCAAGGTAGATGCTTTTATTATTCTCATTTTACAGTTGAGGAAACTGAGGCAAACAGATTAAGTTACTTGCCCAGGGTCACACAGCTAGTAAGTATCTGAGGCCAGATTTGAAATATGATGCACTCAAGTGCTCTATCCATTGCACTACCTAGCTCCCCAGAAGACTGTGTATATGCCTTCATATATGTATATATAACATCACATTTATACATAATCAATTATATATTAATTATATTTAATATATTTATATTAACATTTTATTTACAAAATATTAGGTTATATTTTAAGATAGGCTTATTCATACTGATCATAGATTCAAAGAAATTTTTAAAATTTACTGATTATTCCTTGACAAAGAAGGAAAAGAGTTCCTCTGAACACTGCCTTTTTGTCAACCACAACCCTGAGAAGAGTTTGTGTGTCACCTCCCAGTGGTCCAATAAGGGAACTACATAGATCAGACCCTGAGTGAAGTTTGTTTAATCCACATAGGTTCCTGTAAATACCCTTGGCTATTAGCCCAGGTGGCCTAAAAGACAGTAGCTCCTATGATTTTTTTTTACCTTGACATGTTGCTGTCTTTTTCTTCTAATTGCAATCTACCTGACGCTGTTGCAAACATCTCTTTTCTAATGACCAGTTTCAAGATATTTTAATGGCAAAAAACTATAGCAAGATGGTCTTTTTCTCATGGTATCCAGGAACAGTCTACCTGTAATCGGGTACCATAGTTGAAATCTCTAACACCACTGAACATTGTCCAGAATGGCCTCTACTTTTCTATAGCTGGCTCTGATTTGAACTCATTCGGGTCCAAAACATCTATATTGATCTTCCCAGAGTCTGTCTGGAATGCTGAATACATGTCTTCTACACTTCAGTGAGTCTTGGGAATTTGGTCTCAACTAAGAAAATTGAATTGTAATAAAACTTAGCATACTGCATAGTCTTCACTGTCCAAACCATCTCAATATTAGGGTCATTGCCACAGCCTTCTGCTGGGAAAGAAAGTACATCAGCTTCAGACACCAGGCCTGCTGGGATGACAGCTGTTCCAGCTCTCCATTGCCATCACCACCACATCTCGGCATGTCCTTTCAAGAACTCCCAGGCATGACTCAAGTTTTACTTCTAGTTAAAAAAAAGTATTAGTCTCAAATTGCTCTCAGAGCTGAAAAAGAATCTTTGTTCCTCTGATAAATCCGAGGATGCCAGACAATTCTCAAACCCCTATTACACTTTACTCTTAATTTTTGTTTTTTGCATTATTATCACTATCTTCCTTCATCACGCCAGAATATTTAAAACATGCCCCACCAACAAATAAGCATAGTGAAGCAAAACAGTTTACAAATTGACACGGTAGAGAGAGTGATTGACACAACAGATAGAGTGCCAAGCCTGGAGTCAGGAAGATTCATCTATGTTCAGTAGCCAACTCTTTTTTTTTTTTCTAGGCAATAGGGTTAAGTGACTTGTCCAGGGTCACACAGCTAGTAAATGTCAATGTCAAGTGTCCGGTCTGAGATCGGATTTGAACTCAGGTCCTCCTGACTCCAGGGCCGGTGCTCCATCCACTGCACCACCTAGCTGCCCCAGTATCTAACTCTTCATGACCCCATTTTCCCTTTTTCTGGGCAAAGATACTGGAGTGGTTTGAAGAAGTAAATCTTCTCCAACTCATTTTATAGATGAGGAAACTGAGGCAAACAGATTTAAGTGACTTGCCCGGAGTAATACAACTAGTGAGTGTCTGAGGCCAGATTTGAACTTAGGAAGATGAGTCTTCCTGATTCCAAGTTTGGTGCTCTGTCCCTTGCTCCACCTAACTGCCTATGTAGAAGGTTGGTGGTAGCGAGAGTCTTTCCTCTATAGGAGCAGGAACAAATGAAGATAGGCAGGCTGCCCTTGAGGCAGCCTAGTACAGGGCAATCCCACCAACTCTGTGCCTTGCCTTAGCTTTGCATCTAGCAAGGAGAAAAATGCTCTCTGCCTCTCAAACCTCCCTTACTGTAAGGACACTTCTTTGCCCTGTAGTAGGAATGACTTGAAGTCAGATGGGTCTAGGGTTCTCAGTCACAAGATTGAATATGAGTCTAGGAGCTGGCACTGAATTTTTATGGGACCTCAAGAAACTCCTACTCTCACTCTTCCTTATGACTTTGTATATCTGCAAAATGGAAGTAGAAACTTCATGGTTGTCATCAACCTGGAATAGGGATTTTCAGTCTTATAATCAGAAGGCTACTATAGTTAAAATACGAGAGTGGGGTTGAAATCCACCTCTATTTAGCCTGATATATTACTTGAGTGAGAACACAATCAATAAATAAAAAGAAATTAGACTAAATGTGAAAAATCTTTGAGAGTCACTTGATGAAGTGAGATGATGTCAGACAAGTGGTCTGTTCCAATCGGCTGTGGGATCTTTTTCTATTCTCTGAATCCTCTATAAAAATGTTAAGTTAGCTGGAATAGAAGCTCTTCCAGAAATTGGAGCTTATGTTTTTCCAGAACATCTCTGAGAAGGAATCACTTGGGAAAAGAAGGACAGTCTTTGGCCTTGTCTCCTGCCCTCCCCCTTTTGACCACAGAAGGATCTTGCTAGCTTTGAAAGATCTGGAGTATGTCAGACCCCCTCATCTTCCTATTGGTATACTAACACTGTACCCCAAGAAGAAGCAGCTTTCAGTTATGTCCTAAATGGCATCCAGCTGGTGGAAATGTCCAAATCATTGGGAACCAAAGACAAATAGAATTCACACTTCTGCACGGAGCCCAAGAAAGAGGTTACATCATGCCTGAAGGGAATTCATGAGTACCCTAAAAATGGGAGAAAAGGACTTCTAGTAACCAAAGGCTATGAGTTACATGTGCTTTCTAAGTTTAGACCCACTCTCCCTTGGACTAGTACGTAAAATGGTACACAGATTTTAGGTGGTGGGATTTTTTGTATTATTGTACCACCTTAGGATATATATTCTCTTTAAACACTTCTTAAAGGTAGGCTATCTGAAACGATAATCTTGGGGTCATCAATGATGAGGACATGAGTCAATGATATTAAAAGAAGTAAGCCCTGACCCCTAGAGCCCTAAAGGAAAGATGTAGATAGTTTAGTTCTGGCAACTGGTCAGTTGGAATGGGAGCTGGGATGAAGATACCTCAGATTTATACAGGCTACTCAAATCACAGCTTTGCTAGTGTTAGAACCACTGAGCTAAAGGATTTTATTAACAATGCATATACAGGAACCAACCAGTCAGTCCGAGCAATCCAGGAGAACAAGATTCCTTAGTCAATAGTCAATAGTGAAGGAGGATAAAAATGGTCTCTTCTTTCTGTCATTACCACAAAAGAAAACAAATGGAGAAGGAAAGATTTACATTATACAAGGTGAAAAAGAGGAGAGAGAATGAGAGTACAAAAGAGAGAGAGAACATATGAAAGAGAGAGGGCTGAGGGCAGGGAATGTGAAAGATCAAATGGTCAACAAACATTTATTAAGTGCCTACTGTCTGCCAGTGATAGGTGCTGGGGAAAAAAAGCAAAGATGAAACATACCTTTATCTTAAGAAATTTATATTCTATCATGAGACACAACATGTATACATAATGTTGTTGTTCAGTCGTGTCTGACTCTTCATGACTCCATTTGGGGTTTCTTGGCAAAGATACCGGAGTGGTTTTGTCACTTCTTTCTCCAGCTCATTTTACAAATGAGGAAACTGAGGCAAATGGGGTTAAGTGAGTTGCCTAGGGTCATACAGCTAGTAAATGTCTGAGGCCAGATTTGAACTCAGAAAGATGAGTCTTCCTGACTCCAGGCCTGGCACTCTATCCACTGTACCACCATGTATACATAGAAGTACATACAAAATAAATATAAGCTTATTTTGTAGAAGGGGCACTAGTAGCTGGGGGTAGGAGGAATCAAGAAAGGCCTCACAAATAAGGTAGTACTTGAGCTGAACCTTGAAGTCAATTAGGATTCCTAGAGTCAAAGGTGGAAAGGAAATGTATCACAGGTATGTGGGCTAGCCTGTGCAAAAGCATCGTGACAGGAGATGTAATGAAGGACAACCAATCTGATTGGATTGTAGAGTGCATCAAGGGAAGTAATATATAATAAACCTGGCTCCTAGGTTGGAGCCAGGCTGCGAAGGTTTTTAAGTGACCAACAGACGGGTTTACTTGTGATCACAGAGGAAATGAGGAGCCATTGGAGTTCATTGTGCAGGGGAGATAGGAATATCATTTTGGTGCCTATGCAGATGGACGGGAGAGGGGAAAGAGGCTTAGGGAAGAAGTAGAAAGCAGCAATCCCTGAAAACACAAACTGATGTTAGAAGACAGAAGGAAGAACTTCCTGACCAAAACAGACATAATATACTTGAACAAGGTGATAGGGAATCTTGGCATCTCTTTCCTTAGGCTATTATAGAAATACCCGTTTCTATAATCATTTTACAGATTAGGAAACTGAGGCAAATGGGGGTAAGTGAGTTGCCCGGGATTGCAGAACTAGTAAATGTCTGAGGCCAGATCTGAACTCAGGAAAAGGAGTCTTCCTGACTCCAGGCCTGGCACTCTATCCATGGCACCACCATGTTTACATGGAAGTACATGCACAATAAATATAAGCTTATTTTGTAGAAGAGGCACTAGCAGCTGAGTGGAAGGTAATTATCCCCCCTGGAAGTAGGGTAATGGACAAAAAGATTTTTGGATGATCCTAGCAATCCTATGATTTCACAGCTTTTATATTTTGGATTTATAGACTTTCAGAGAAACAACTTAATTTAAAAAAAGAGAAAAAAAGGTTTTTTTTTTTTTTAGATGAAGAGCACTGAATTAAGAATCAAACTCTTAGATTTGTTCTCACTTGTACCACTAAGCTGTATGACCTTGGTCAAGTCACTTCATTTCTCCGGGCCTCAGTGTCCTCAGCTGTAAAAAGGGGGTTGGAGCAAATGGCCTCCAACGTCCCTTCTAGGACTAATTCTATCATCCCATGATCTTATGATTAGCTAAACTCTCTACATTGCCTTCCAGCTCAAACATTCTATGGTTCCTCCATTTTATTGTGAGGGTCAAACATATCCATTCATCAGCCTGCCCTATGTTGACTTATCCATAGGGATGCCAAAGACAGGATTGAGAGACAGAGACAGACAGAGACAGACAGAGGCAGAAACAGAGACACAGAGACAAGGAGTGCCGGAGACAGGGACAGACAGAGACAGACAGAGACAGACAGAGGCAGAAACTGAGACACAGAGACAAGGAGTGCTGGAGACAGGGACAGAGGGAGAGACAGAGGCAGACTTATGAAAGGAAAGAACTGTTCTACGGTTGTGCTCAAGTTTCCGGGTTTTTGAGAATGTGTCTGAGTCTGTGTGTGTGTGTGTGTGTGTGTGTGTGTGTGTGTGTGTGTGTGTGTTGTTTTTTTCTCCATTTTGGACAAGGCTCAGAAGCAGATATTTTGATTCTACCTGGTTGTCATGTTATGTTCAGGCACTGACCCAGAGATCCTGGAAAGGCCAGAGATTGTCTCTTGGCACCATCTAGTGGCTGAAATAACTTGCATTTTCACTCCACAGCCCAAATAAGAGTTGTGGCCCAATGAAAGGCTGGGACAAGTATTCTTTCAGCTCTGTCCTTAACTCACCAAGTTCCTTGTCTGTGCTTTTCCTTCTCATTCCTTCCCATGTAATTTTTTAAAATTATTTAAAAAATTTTAATAAATATATTTTATTATGAACTTAACTGTCATCAACAAACATGGCTAGTTCTATATATAAGACAGAAAAAGAGGGTTGCATATGAAACCATGAGTGTACCATATATGGCTTTAAGTATATACCAATTTTAGATTAATAGTTCCAACACTATTCTTTTTGTTTGTGATGTCTTCAGGACTTCTGCTTCCTTATGGGCATGTTTCATTGGCATTCTTTTGTTTTTCTTCTTTCTCTCTCTTTTTTTTTTGTATCATTATCACTCTCCCCAAACTCCCCATAATATTCCCCCTCACCTCCCCAATAAAAGCCCTCACTTGTAACAAATAAGTGTAATCAAGCAGATTTATATTGTGCTAATTGTGTTAGGAAATGTGTGTCCTTCTGTACCAATAGTCCATTATCTCTCCACCAAGAGATAACGAGAAGCATGTCTCGTCATCAGTCTTCTGGAATTGTGATTGATCATTGCATTGATCAGAGTACTTAAGCCTTTCCATCTTGTTTTTCTTTGCCTTATTGTAGTTGTTATTATGTTATTATGCCCACTTCATTCTGCATCAGTTCATAATAGTCTTTCCAAGTTTCTCCAAATCTGTTTCCTTCTTTGTCATTTCTTATGGCACAGTGATATTCTTTTACATTCATATGCCTTAATTTATTCATCTACTCATTTTATGGGCACCCACTTTGTTTCTGTTTTTTTGGCATAACAAAAAGTGCCACTATACATATTTTTGTACATATGGGTCCTTTCCCACTGTCTTTGATCTCTTTGGGGTTATAGTAGCAGTATTGCCAGTTGAAAGGATTTGGACAGTTAGTGATTTTGGGAGGTACGATTCAAAATTACTTTCCAGAATGGTTGGACCACTTCCCAGTGCATTGTTATGTCCTTTGTAATCTTCCAAATATACCATTCTGATCATGTCGTTTCTCTACTGAAAAGCTTTTAGCAACTTTCCATTGGCTAACAAAGTATAAACTCATTATTCAAGGCCTTCGCTAATAGAATGCAAACTCTCTGAGGGCAGGGTTCATTCCATTTTTTTTTTTTTGGTCTTTGTATCCCCATTGAGCCTGACACATAAAAGGCTCTTAGTAAAAGCTTGTTGAATGAATGAATGAATGAATGAATGAATGAATGAATGAATGGTTGAACAGAAGAATGGTTTCCTGGCCAAGGCCAACTAGAATAGTGAAGGGTCTGATATCTTGTCATATGAGCATTGGTTGGAGGAATTGGGCGTATTTAGCCTGGGGAAGAGAACTCAGGGAGACTCACTAGCTGGCTTCAAGTACTTGAAGGGCTATCACCCAATTCAGGAATTAGACTTGTACTACTAGGCATCAGAAGTTAGAATTAGGAGAAATGATTGAAAACTGAAAGGGGAGAATTTAATAATAACATTAACTAATGATAATAATAATAATAGTAGTAGCAATAATAACTAGTATTTCTATAGCACTTCAATGTTTGCAAAGTACTTTATAAATATTATATATTTTTTTTATTGTGAGCATTATTTGATACTCACAACAACCCTGACAGCTAGGAGCTATTATCATTCCTATTTTTACAGAGGAGGAAACTGAGGCAAACAGATATTAAGTGACTTCAGGGTCACACAGCCAGTAAGTATCTAAAGCAGGATTTAACTCGGGTCTTCCTGACTTTAAGTTCAATGTTCTCTTCATGGTTCTGATGCAGTTTGGGGTTGCTGAGAACTCTGAAAAGGATGAATCTGCCTGGAAAGAATTCAAGCACTCAAGCCTTCTTTCAGTCAAAGTAGTGAGGTTTATTATGATGCTAATAGAGTGGGCTAGATGAATTTGTGCCTTGATGGGGGTGAGATTGATACTTATATAAAAAAAAAGACAGTGAGAAGATATGGATGGGATTAAGGAGTGGTAAATAGCTTGGGGTGGCCAGTGGCCAGTGAAAGGAGTTAAGTGGTCTGGGGTGGGCCTAAGAGCCACAGGGAAAGAACTGTTGAGTATCTAGGTGGGCTGGGATGGGCCAGATGTCTCAGGCGAGATGCCAGTGATGGAGGCTACTGAAATGTATGGGAAAATTCAGGGTTCAGGTCTCATCACCCCATCAGTTCCATGAAAAAACAAAAACAAAAACAAAAAACAAACTTCTTAACAAATAAAGCTGTCCAAAAATGGAAATAATTTGACTCAAGGTGTAGTGGATTCTTCTCTCTTTGAAGTTTTCAAGGGAACGCTTCATCTCCTGAGAAGTACATGCTCTCCCACTGACTGCATGCTAGATTGCTTATCTGGGGTAGCCTGATCCTGGCAACAGAAACATGCCAGCTGAGGAAAGGAGATCATCCTTATGTGGAGTCAGTGACCCACAAGACAGTCATTACTGGAAATCAACCTCATTGTAGGAAATAAAGTCCAGTTAATAAGCAAGCAAACCTACATACATCATTTTGAATCAGAAGTATGCCTAGATCTTTTCACTAGTTCTAATTCACTAGTTCTGAGGGCAGAACAACTGGAAGCTCCTCTCTGACCCTCTGTTTGAGGAGGGCATTCAGGGGATTCATCTTGTCATTTCCCACCCAGAAGATTTCCTATATTTCATGTTTTCCAGAAATTCAGTGTTCTGCAAGAGGAAATCCAACTCTGTAGCTCCCACCTCCTCAGATCATTAACCACCAGGCTACAGGATTTCACCATGCCCCAGAGGGGCACACACACACACACACACACACACACACACACACACAGACTCAGACACATTCTCAAAAACCCGGAAACTTGAGCACAACTGTAGAACAGTTATTTCCTTTCATAAGTCTGTCTCTGTCTCTCCCTCTGTCCCTGTCTTTGGCACTCTTTGTCTCTATGTCTCTGTTTCTGTCTCTCTCTGTCTTCCCCTACTTCTTTTTAAGTGTCATCTTTTCCCTATCAGGTTGTGAGATCCTTGAGGGCAGGGACTGTCTTAAGCCTTTCTTTGTATTACCAGTGCTTAGCACAGAACTTGGCACCTAGTAGGTGTTTAATAAATGTTTGTGGATTGATTCTGACACTAGGAAGGCTGATATAAGCACATACAGAGAGGGAGAGACAGGAAAGGGAAAAGTTTAAAATGATATGCTTAATCTGCTGGAAAAGCTTTGTGCCTTCACCATAACTCACTTGTGATTTGACTTTTAATTATCTATGAGCCATGGAAAAAAGGACTTTTTGTGACATTTAGACACCTAGGTAACACAGTGGATAGAGAGCTGGTCCTAGAGTCAGAAAGACCCGAGTTCAAATCCAGCCTCTGATATTTACTAGCTGTGTGACCCTGAGCAAATCATTTTTTCTATGTCTATTTCAATTTCCTCAACTGTAAAGTGGGGATCATAATAGCACCTATTTCACAGGTTTGTTGTGAGGATCAAATGAGATAATATTTGTAAAGCTCTAAAATGGGACTTGATATATAGTAGGTACTTAATAAATATTTATTCCTTTTTTCTCGTGGAAAGTATCTGTGTTACATTTTTTTTTGAAGGAACCCATGGAAAGAGGTGGAGTGATGATGTCAGAGTGGGAGTCAGCATTTTTCACCCAGCTCACCCAACACAGCTCTTCCACAACCATCTAGAAAACACCAGACTGAATTCTGATCAAGAAAGCCAAGAAAAAAATCACAATGAGTCATTTTTTGGAATATAGATAGAGAGGGCTGCAGGTGGGGGCTGGCCAGGAGGAGCTCAGAGCAGGAACAGCCGCAGTAGCAGATGAGACAGCAGTGGGGAGCATTCTAGTGCTGAGGGATAGCAAAGAGTCAAGAATAAACTTCAGGGCAGAAAATACCAGAGCATAAAGAAATCCCAAGGGGCCCTTGAACCAGAGCTGGGAGCAGAAATGGATGGCAGCTCTGTCACCCATTACCTAGTTCCAGGTCACAGTTTCAGAGCAGAGAGGAGTGCTTGTGAACAAGAGAGGTTCTAGCTGTGTATGGAACAACGAATGAGTTTCAAAAACTTAGCTGTCTGACTCAGCCCAAGAGTGGGGCATGGGTGGGGTGGGGGACTCAGTTCTAACCTTTAACCTCTTACATAAGCTGAATTAGAAGAATTAGGCAGTTGTTCAGTCACTTTGAACCTGCAGAACTTCCAAGTGGGTTACAATGACTGACTCTAGCAACAGTCTACTATATCTCAACCACACACAATCCAACAGACACAAACCTGGGTCAGGAACTTGCAGAGCTCTGACTAGGAGGACAGTGAATAGACTTCTCTCTGTATCACACCACTTCAGAAGAACCCAAAACTTGCAGGCCCTCAGATTGAGGTGTGAAAACAGCAGAAGTATGTAAAAAGGCAAAAGCTCAGGTCAGACAACACCCCTCCCTCAGAATTGAACAAAGTCCAACACAGACATAAAGTCCAATCAAGAAGTAGGCTGAGAGAATGAACAAACAAAAGAACCTAAACATAAAAAACTACTGGTGGTAGGGAAGCTTAAGACGTAAATACAAAAGAGAATGATTTGAAAACATCTACAATCAAAGCCTCAAAGAAAAATCCAGATTGGACACAAGCCCAACAAGAATTCTTAGAAAAGCTTTTTTGAAAAAGATATAAAAAAGAGCAAAAAAAAAGATTTTTAAAAACCAAATAAGAACTATAGAGAAAAAGGGGAAAAGAAATGAATCTATGCAAGAAAGTTATAAAAGAGAATTAATAATTTTGTGAAAAAAATACTGAAGAAAATAACTCCTTAAAAATTAGAATTGGCCAAATGGAAGCCAATGATTCCATGAAATATCAAGAAATAAGAAAACAAAATCAAAAGAATGAAAAATTAGAAGAAAATGTAAACTATCTCATAGAAAAAAAAAACAAAAACAAGTGACTTGGAAAATAGATCAAGCAGAGATCATTTAAGAATCATTGGACTACCTGAAAGTCATGAACAAAAAGAAGCCTAGACATAATATTTCAAGAGATTATAAAGAAAAACTATATAGAGAACTAAGTTAAATTTATAAGAATACAAGTCATTCCCCAATTGATAAATGGTCAAAGGATATGAGTTTCAAAAACTTAGCTCTTTTCAGATGAAGAAATGAAAGCTATCTATAGTCATATGAAAAAAATGCTCTAAATAATTACTAATTAGAGAAATGTAAATCAAAACAGCTTTGAGGTACCACATCATACCTATCAGGTTAGCTAACATGACAAACCAGGAAAATGATAAATGTTGAAGAAGATGTGGGAAAATTGGAACATTAATACATTGTTGATGGAGTTGTGAATTGATCCAACCATTTTGGAGAGCAATTTGGGACTATGCCCAAAGGGCTATAAAAATGTACATAAACTCTGACCCAGCAATGGCATTTCTAGGGTTGTATCTCAAAGAGATCATAAAAATGGGGACAGGACCCACATATACAAAAATATTTATAGCAGCTCTTTTTGTGGTGGCAAAGAATTGGAAATTGAGAGGATGCCCATCAGTTGGGGAATGGCTGAACAAATTGTGGTATATGAATGTAATGGAATACTATTGTGCTATAAGAAATGATGAGCAGGCAGACTTTAGAAAAACCTGGAAAGACTTGTATGGACTGATGCTGAGTGAAGTGAGCAGAACCAGGAGAACATTGTATACAGTAATAGCCATGTTGCGTGATGACTAACTTTGATAGACTTAGCTCTTCTCAGCAATGCAAGGATCTAAGACATCTCCAAAGGTCTCATGATGGAAAATGCTATCCGCATCCAGAGGAAGAACTATGGAGTTTGAATGCAGATTGAAGCATACTATTTGCTCTTTTTTTTCTTCTGTTTTGTTTTGTTTCTTCTTTCTTGTGATTCCTCTATTGGTTCTAATTCTTCTTTACAACATGACTAATGTGAAAATATGTTTAAAAGGAATGTATATGTAGAGCCTATATCAGATTGCACACTATCTTGGGGAGGGAGGGGGAGAAAATTTAAAACTCAAAACCTTATGGAAGTGATTGTTGAAAACTAAAAATAAATAAACTAATTAAAATTTGAAAAAAAGCTTATGGAAGTGAATGTTGAAAATTAAAAATAAATTGATAAAAAAAAAAAGAAAAAGTGTCCAGTTATCTTAGACCCGAAGAGCAAAGTAGACATCTAAAGAATTTACCAGTTACCTCCTGAGAGAAACCCCAACATGAAAACTTCCGGGAACATTATAGCCATTAAATACAACAAAGAGGTTTTGAAGCATACACTAAAAATTAATTGGAAATGAAATAATCTAATCCTAAAGAATGGGTGGGTCAAAGAATAAATTGGAGAAAGAATAATTTTGTTAATTACGACAATGAGACAACGTACCAAAATTTGTGAGATTCAGCCAAAGCAGTACTTAGGGGGAAAATGTGTATCTCCAAACATTTTCATCAATAAAAGAGAGACAGAATAGATCAACGAATTTCCATGCAACTAAAAAAACAACAAATTAAAACAGAAAAACAACAAATTAATATAAATCTTGAAAATCAAAACAAAGATTAACAAAATGGAAAGCAAAAACAAAACAAAAACAGCAACCTATTGAACTAGTAAATAAAACCAATAGCTGTTTTTTTAAAATAAACAAACAATAAAATAGATTAACTATTGGTTAGTTTGATTTTAAAAAAACAAATTACTAGCATTAAAAATGAAAAAAGGTGAACTCACAACAAATGAAAAGAAGATAAGAGCAATTATTAGGAGCAATTTTGCTCAGCTACATGCCAACAAAACTGACAATCTAAATCAAATGGATGAAAACTTTTACAAATACAAATCTACCAGATTAACAGAACAGAAAATAAAATACTTAAATAACCCTGTCTTAGAAAAAGAAATTGAACAAACCATAAATGAGCTCCCTAAGAAAAGAACCCTAGGACCAGATGGATTTATAGGCAAAAACCTTTAAAGAACAACTAATTTCAATATTATATAAACAGTTTGGAAAAAAAGGAGTCCTATGCCAAATTCCTTTTATGACACAAATATCACCTTGATACTTAAATCAGGGAGAGTCAAAACAGAAAGAAAACTAATAAACCAATTTCCCTAATGAATATTGATTCAGAAATTTAAAATAAAATACTATACGGGAGATTACAGCAATATATCACAAACATCATATACCATGACCAGGCTAGATTTATACCAGGAATGCAGGATTGGTTCAATAATAGGAAAACCATAAGCATAATTGACCATATAAATAATAAAACAACAAAAATCCTATGATTATTTCATTAGATGGAAAAAAGAGCTTTTGACAAAATAAACACACGCACACACACACACATGCATGAAAGCATATGAATAAATGGAGCTTTCCTAAATGAAGAGCCAATATTATCTATAATGGGGATAATCTAGAAGCCTTTCTAATAAGATAAGAGATGAAGTAATGATGTCCATTATCACCATGACTATTCAATATTGTATGTATATATTTTTTGTGAGGCAATCAGGGTTAAGTGACTTGCCCAGGGTCACACAGCTAGTTAGTATCATGTGTCTGAGGCCTGATTTGTGTCTCAGGTCCTCCTGACTCCAGGGCCAGTGCTCCATCCACTGCACCACCTTGCTGCCTCATATTCAATATTGTATTAAACATTCTAGATATCACACTAAGACAAGAAAAAGAAATTGAAGGAATGAGCATAGGTAATGAGGAAAGAACTATCACTTTTTGCAGATGATATGATAGTTTACTTAGAGTACCCTAGAGACTCAACTAAAAAACTAATCAAAACAATTAACAACTTCAGTAAAGTTGCAGGATATAAAATGAACCCACACAAATCATCAGCATTTATATATTACTAATAAAATCCAGCAGGAAGAGATTGAAAAAGAAATTCTATTTAAAATAACCACACACAGTTTAAAATATTTGCAAGCCTACCTGCCAAGAAATGCTCAGGAACATAATTACAAAACATTCTTCATAGAGATATAAATCTAAATAATTGGAGAAATATTAACTGTTCATGGGTAAACCAATAAAAATAACAATATTACCTAAATTAATTTGCTTAGTGCCATACCAATCAATCTACTAAAGAATTAATTTATAGAGCTAGAAAAAAATAATAACAAAATTCATCTGGAGGAACAAAAGGTCAAGAATATCAAGAGAATCAAGGGGGACAAATGAAAAGGAAAGAGGCCTAGCAGTATTAAATCTCAAACTATACTACAAAGCTGTAATCATGAAAATAGTTTATTACTGGGTAAGAAATAGAATGGCTGATCAGTGGAACAAATTAGGTACACGACATACAGAAGCAAATGAGCACAGTAATCTATAGTTGGATAAATCCAAAGATCCCAGCTTTTGGGGTAAGAACTCACTCCTTGACAAAAACTAGGGAAAACTGGAAAATAATTTGGCAGAAATGAGGCATAGACTAACACCTAACATAGTATGTCAAGTTAAGCTCAAAATGGGTGAATAATTTAAATATAAAGGGTGACATCATAAGTAAATCACTGGAGCAGGGTAGAACTTACCTTATCAGATCTATGGATAAAGGATATTCATGACCAAAGAAGAGAAAGTGAGGTTTGCAGTAGATAAAATGGCTAATTTTGATCATATAAAATTAAAATGTTTTTGCACAAACAAAATCAATATAGCCAAAATTAGGAGAAAAGCAGAAAAGTGTGTGTGGGGAATCTTTGTAGCAAGTTTGCCTAATAAAGGTCTCATTTCTAAAATACATAAGTAACTGAGTCAAATTTACAAGAATAAGAACCATTTCCAAATGGTTAAGTGGTCAAATGATATGAAAAGTTAGTTTTTAGAGGAAGAAATCCAAGCTCTCAATAGTCATATGAAAAACTCTCTAAATTGCTAATAATTAGAAAAATGCAAATTAAAGCAACTCTGATATATCATCTCACACGATCAGATTGTCTAAGATGACAAAAAAGGAAAATGACAAATGCTGGAGGGAATGTGAGAAAACAAATACTTGCTCTATTGGTAGAGCTGTGAACTAGTCCAACAATTCTGTAAATCAATTTGAAATTATGCCCCAAAAGCTATTAAACTGTACATACCTAAAATATCTACCAGGTCTATATCTTAAAGAGATCAAAGAAAGAAGAAAATGGCCTGTACGTGCAAAAATATTTGTATCAGCTCTTTTGTGGTGGTAAAGAATTGGAAACTGAGGGGATGCCCATCAGTTGGGGAATGGCTGAACAAGGTATGGTATATGAATGTGATGGAATACTATTGTGCTTAAGAAATGAAGAAGGGGATTGTTTCAGAAAAAAACCCTAGGAAGACCTGTAGGAATTATGGGAATTGAGTGAACCATACTGACTCCATCTTGTGATTCAGTTCTGGATGTAGCTCAGTTCCCTTTTTATGCAATTATGGGTCTAGTCCAATTTCTGTCTTGTGAGAAAACTTTATTCAATTGATTGTATTGTTTGAACCTAGCCCTGAGTAGCCGGGAAGCTGGACCACCTCTACCTGTTGCTTGGAGACCCTTAACTAAGGACCTAGATTATGCTGACCAGAAACCCAGTCAGATCCAAAGATTGATACAAGGAGTTTTCTCACAATTACATATCTCAAACAACCCATATGTCTTATCTGAAACTGGCCCCATGCTGGTCATTCAGTTATTGTTTCTTTGTTCTTTGACTGAATACAGATACTTGAGGGGTAGTAGGATATCTCTTTTTCTGATCTCAGGGAATTCCACCTGTTTGCTCTCCCCTTCCCAATATGGAAAGTCCCTAATCTTTCCTCCAATTAGAAATCAGATTACCTAATCTTGTATCCTGGTTTAGATCTCAATTGTTTTCTTTTAATGTATAAAAAAATCTAGCTTCCCCTGTATTTGGGGTCCAGTGCCAAGCTGAGGTCTGATCCTGATTTGTTATGCAATTGGCATGCATTGCTTAATAGATTGATATGCTCAGAAACTGGAACCATTTTTTCCTTAGTTACTTCAGATTTCACCCCTCACAGACTGATGCAAAGAGAAACGAGCAAAATCAGAAGAACAATCCAGGAGTGGGAAACCTGCGGCCTCAAGGCCACATATGGCCTCAAGGCTGTAGGTTCCCCACCCGTGATAGCACCAATACTGCAATGATAATCAACTTTGAAAGATTTAGTAACTCTGATTAGCACAATGACCCACCATAGTTCCAAAGAACTCTTAATGAAAAATACCTCCAGATAGAGAAGTGATGGACTCAGAGTACAGATTTAAGTGTATTTTTTCTCTTTCTTTTTCTTGTTGTTTTCTTTTATTGAAACATAGCTAATACAGGAATTTGCATTGGTTATATATATGTACATACATGCATGATGAGTTTCATTTTTCTTGCTTTCTTAATGGGTGAGGAAGGGGAGAGCTGGAAGAAGAGAATTTGGAACTGAAAAAAAAAAAGAATAAAAAAATCTCAGTGCTTAAAAAAAATGAACCATGATTCCATTCGTGCAGAGAACTCCTGGTGAGGAATTACCTCTGCTAGCATATTACTAACCACTTTGCAACATACAGTTTCATAAAATTACCTGGAATACAGGATAAGTGACTTGCTAAAAGTTACATGTGTCCAACCTGTCTCTTATATTATATTTATGAATCTGCATTCATCAAAGTTTTGTTAAAAACTGACTTTAGATGTATTGCTCCCACTCTCCATCACAGCCAGCGTGAGGCACCCTTAATAGCTGCCTATGTTGTTTAATCCTAGTTCTGAACAGATATGGGTATATTCCCGGGTTTATAGCAGTTGATAAGGTTCAGATGGTGGTCACTGTATAAAACCTTGTAGTATTTTTCTATGTTTTTTCCCACTATTCTTCATAATGATATGAGGAGAAGAATCAAAATAACTATGAAATACTGCCTCCTTGCTATGACAATGAAACTGAAGTATAACCCAGTCTTAACACAATAAACATTTATTAAGCACTTGTTATGTGCAAAGCAAATAGTTTGACCATCCACATATGAAATACCAAGTGGATGAAAATTTTCTGTTGCTCAGATTATGATATAAATTTAGATGCATAAACTATAGAACTTGTTATGACTATGTCTATCTATGACAGTGCAGATGGTTAATGACTATGGCCCAGAGCTGAAGAGAAGGAAGAGGAGAGAAGACTAGATTGCCCTTGGGAAGCTGCAAAGCTTTTTTAATGACCCCGAACTTCTCCCAGAAACAAAAGTTCATCTTTCTCATCTTAATATTTTATTGCTGTTACTGGTAGAACAATATAGTTCTCCTGTACGTCAGCTAAACATGGAATATTATAGTCTTTGAAAAACTGAGAAGAATTATCACTCAGAGGACAATGGAAATGCACATAGTAGGTATGAGCAAGGTACAACATATATTCAATGAGAAATTCCAAAGAACAAGAGTAAAAGATATCATTAGAGAAATGTATACTAGGAGATAGAAGGTGAGCTGGTCATATAGTGAGGTCAAGAGACAACAGAAAAGCCTGAATGCTTCTTCTCTGGGATCGTCATGATATTGAAAGAAAGTGAGGAAAGCCTCCAGTGTGTTGAGTGGACTCCCTTATGAGAGAACGTGGATAGGAGTCTCTTAAGACAGGCAGGGGGAGATGGGGTGTAACCTGCATTAAACTGATGAGATCCCAGTTCTATTTTAGTATGTGCAAAGCTCTGGGGATACAAAGGCAAAACAGAAAACCATCTTTGTCCACAAAATGCACACACACACACACACATATATGTATGTGAAACATACATTTACATATTTGTGTATGTGTTGTGTATATATAAAGTAGGCAGAACAGTGAAGCAGAACAATTTATGCAATCACATGTGATTAATGAGTCAAGACATAAAGTCTCCTTCCTCTAACATTGATCCTTTTGAATCATAGTGAGGACAAATATGAGGTAGCTGGAATGAAGGGCAATCTGGAGTCTGATGTCCAGACCAGAAAACCTATAGAGGCAGCAAGCCCAAGGAGAGATCTCAGATGGTGCCTGTCTACCCATTACCTCATGAAAAAGCAATGAAGTGACTACCACAAGATCATTACTGAATTTTTATTCAGCATGTCCCTGGAGTCGCTGGAAGCTGTCCAGATCTTTAGGGAGCCAGACAAAGGACAAGGAGAATTAAGCTGGCCCAAGTCCTAGACCAAGCCCAGAAAGGAAATGACATATTCAGTCAAATGCCTAAAAAGAAGTATGAAATGGGTTGGGTGGCAATTCAAAGAATAGGGTTCATCAGGAAGACCCTGGGGACACTTGAGGAGATTGGATTAACTTGCCACAAATGCTTCATTGGGGCAACTGAGTTAGCTTGTCAGAGGAAGGTAAAGAGGCAGCAGAAGAAATGGTGAATGGCATATTCAAGCTCACACTGTATCATGAAGAATTATTGACTTCCTTCTTTCTCTACTCCACCACCCCCAACCTAGCATTCCCTACTTAGCCCCATTCTGTAGTTTCTTTGGTTATATGATTTGAAAACCTACCTAGAGCTTCAGGGAGACAACCAGTACAATTTGACCCTAGTGACAGAGCGTGTGACTAGGGCAGGGATTAGGGACTTAGTTCCAATCCAGAACAGAACCTCAAGGAGGTAAGTAGTATTAACATTCCATTCTGCAGAGCAGGAAACTCAAACAGAACAATTAAGGGGCTTGTCCACAAACAATTGCAAAGACAAGATGAGGCTCCTGAGTTCCCGGAACCCTTTTGGGTCTACTGAGCTGGAATGCCCCTCCAGCTCCAAAATAGACAAGTCTTTAATTTGTTTCCTTCAAGTGGGGTGACTTGCAGGAATCATTTTGAATGGTTCTTAACCCATGTACCAAGAGGACAACTAATCTCACTGGGATTAATGCCTACTAAAATTAAAAGGTTTCATTTAAGCCAAAAATTTAGTTTTAAAAAATATAAAATGCAATAATATCTAAATTTTCTGAGTACGGATCCAGTACAAAACACAGGTTGACTGAAATCAAAATCTCTTGGAAGGAAGAGAAATGTATATGTTTATTTATATAAAAAAATTACACAAAGTGATCACATAAAAAGTTTTTGTGAACAAACTTAAATCTTTCCTGCAATTCAAATGAAGATGTTTTTAAGTATTTAAAAGTGCATCTTTTTTTCCCTGATGACCTTTTAAAATTCTCCCTGGAAAATCCAATTATTTAGTTCTTAGGATCAGAGATTAACAGATGGAAGGGAACTTGGGGGCCCTCCAGGAAAACCTCCTCATTTTATAGATGAGGAAATTGAAGCATGGAGAGATTAAGTGACTTGCCCAGGGTCACACAGGTAGTAATTATGGAGGCAGGATGCTAGTCTTCCTGACTCCTGGTCCATCACTGTCCCATCTAGCTGACACTGTTAATGGAAAATTATCTTCTCCCTATCTTTTGTGTCAAGGATTCTCACCACCTTGTAGACCAAAATGACATCACGGATCTCTGTCTTTGAGGACCCGTGTCTTTTGAGAACCTATAGCCCTCAAAATAACCAAAAGGGGCATTTTGGCCATAGGGTCACAAGAGGAAGTGGAATTGAATCTGAGCTTCGGTGAAGGAGATAGTTATGGTTCCTTTAAATATTTATGAGCTTAAATACACGAACATTTCACTATATGAAGAACAGAAAATTGGATCATAAATGAAACTGTGAACTTCTGTTAAATAGTTTAATTTTTAAGTGTATATTTAATATAATAATTACAAAACTTTCCTATTTCTCTATGTCCCCTTCTGAACTTCTGTTATCTTCTGTGTCTTTTTCCAATGTTTTATTGATGTTCTTTTCTTTTATTCTTTTTTTTTGCATGCCATCAATACCCATCAGTTCCCCCTCTCCCCAATAAAAGGTCTCTCTAATAACAAATAAACATAGTCAAGCAAAACAAATCAACTCCCTGGCCATGTCTGAAAATGCATGGATCATTTTGTACCCTTAGTCCTTTCACATTGGACACAGGCAGGAAGCACACTTCATCATCAGCCTTCTGCAGTCATTACTGGTTACCACATTGATCAGAGTTCTGAAGCTTTTCAGATGTATCCCCGTTACTTGTTCAACTATTCTCCAATTAATGAGAGAACGCCATAGAAACCCTATAAATTGTTCTCCCGCTTCTGCTCATTCTATTTGCATCAGTCTCTACAGGTTTTCTCTGGTTTCTTTGAATCCCTGCATCATTCCTTCTGGTGCAAAAGTATTACATTACATTGATAGAAGGAGGATAGTGTAGGGGAGAGAGAGTTGCCCTCAAAGCCAGGAAGACCTCGGTTTTGTCTCTGACAGATACTAGCTTTGTGACCCTGGCCAAAACATTTAAAGGGCTCAGCGCTCTGGGCAGCACACTACATTGAGGGAATTTCCTCATCTGTTTATTAATTCCACAGATCAATCAAATCACAGGGTTAGTCCTTGTGCCTACATTCATATGCCACAATTCATTCGGCCTTTCTCCAACTGATGGGCACCTCTGTTTTAAGTTATTTGCTACAACAAAAAGAGATGATATGAATTTTTTTGTATATGGATCCTTTTCCTCTATTTGACCTATTTGGGGATTTTGCCTAGTAATGGGTCAACATATATGCATATTTTGAATTTTGCTATGTGATAGGTCAAAACTAGCCCTGGGAACAGATTAGCCCTGGCTTCCCTGCTGTGGCTTCCAATCCTCCAGGGGCATGAAAAGTCTTGACTTGACACTTAGTGTGATGGGTGCCCAAGACCATGTAAGTCATGTGAATCACCAAAACTTGATGACTTAGAGACCAGATTCATTTTCAGGTGGAGATGAGGAGAGATAGGGGATGTGGCACATCAGAGAAGTTAAATGCAACTTTATCTTTCTTGTTGCATGATCTTGCTGCATTGGGGCAAAGTAGACCTCCTCCTTTGTTAAATATTCCATGATTTGAGAGGGCCACATTTCATCCCAATGTCAAACCTGAATTAAGAAGGTAGTGGCATTAGAACTGTGCCTACAACATGGAGTATAATTCCAAATTGCTTTCCAGGATGGTTGGATCACTTCCTAGCTCCACCAACAGTGTACCAGTGTGTCTATCTCCCCACATTCTCCAAAACAATTGCCATTCTCGCATTTTACCATCTTTACCAATCTGATGAGTGAGGTAAAACCTTTGAGTTGTTTTTAATTTTAATTTCATTTCCATTTCGTTACTAATGATTTGCAGCATTTTTTTCATGTGTGTATTTATTGCTTGTGTTTCTTCTCTGAGAACTGCCTTTTCATGTTTTTCACGAATATTTTTCATATTTAGCTATGATTCCTTTCGACAAAAAGCAAATAAAGAAACTGGCAAACAAGTAGGGTGAAGAAAAAAAATATTCAACTCAATTGAAGACATTTTTACTAAGTACTTAAACTATGTGTAAGGCACTGTGCAGGGATACCAAGAAACTATTCTGGTTCTCAGGAATTTGAATTCTACTGGGTTAGATTTTTTTTTCTTTTCCCTAGAGAGAGTTACTTCAACCTCTATGATGTTGTAGGAAATGTGAAATAGCCAAAGGGTTTTTGAAGATGTTTATAGCAATATGCACAGGGCTGTGTAGTGAGGGCCACCTTTATATAATCACAGAAATTGCAAGTTTGAAGGGACTTCAGGAGCCATTTAATTTAACCTATATATGAATAAAAACACCCTCTGCAACATAGCTAACAAATGAGCAGCCAGTAATTGCAAGACCTCCAAACATAGAGACTTCATTACCTCTTGAGACAGTCCATTACATTTTTGGGTTATTGGGAAATATTTTAATGTGTCAAGGTCAAGCTTAAAACTGCATCTTTCCAACTTCCATCCATTACTCCTAGTTCAGCCTTCTAAGGTCAAGGTGAAAAAGTCTAATCCCTCTTCCAATAAATAGACCTATAAATACTTAAAGACAACGTGTCTTTAATGTGTTTCCCCCTAAGTCTTTTCTTCTATAGGCTACCCATACCCATTTCCTTTAACTAACCCTCATACGGCATGACCTCATCGCTTTCTTCCTCTGGATGCTTTTCAACTGAGAAATGTTCTTCCTAAAATGTAGTGCCCAGAATTTAATACATTATTCTAAATGTGGTCTAATCAGAGCAGAGCATTGTAACATCACCTCCCTAGTCTTGCACATTGTACCATTTTTTAATGCAACCTAAGATCTCATTGAAGTGGCTAGGTGGCTCAGTGGACAAAACCACTGGGCCTAGAGTCAGGAAGACCTGAGTTCAAATTTGGCCTCAGATACTTACTAGCTGTGTTAAATTTAAACATGAGAGCTTGGACCTCACTTACCATTTGCTTTGTGAAAAACCTCAGAGCCAAGGCTTTGAGGAAGTCAAAGAGAAGAAGCTTCTGCCAATCTCCGTAGCACTCCAGGTAAAGAGAGCACAGTACTGACCAGTGAAAGGGGTGAAAAACTGAAGCTTCTTGTCAAAGATCAAGCCCAGGGAGTCAGGTAGACTGACCTGTTCAGCAGAGATACTTCACCATCAGTTGAGTGCATGGGTCTGGCAATGGTGAACTGGCAGCAGAATGGCTGTCCCAGTCCTGTCTGGCGGCAAGTATCCAGTGGCAGAGCAATCTGCCAGGTCCAGCTGTGACAGGTGAAATCCTAAATAACTGAGGAAACAAAGGTTTGAGTTTCTGAGCACAGCAATTTATGAATGTGTGCCAACTGCATAACAAATTGAGACCAGGTCTCCTCAGCTTGGCATGTGTATATAGATTATATACAACATAGATACATTACTATATATGATAATATTTACATACAATATATACAGGCTATATAATACATAGTACTATGTTATACTATGTTATAATATGTGTAGCATATATATATGTTATATAGCAATATATTCTATATACTGTATGTATATTATTATATACATATGTAATAACATACAGTATATACAATAATATACAACGTATTTATAAGGTATATGCTAATATACCATAATATATACTGTTTTATAATGTATGCACACATATTATATAATATACAGTATATATTACATATAGTAATATATGTGTAAAGCGCTTAGAACAATTCCTGGCATGTAGTAGGCCTTTAACAAATGCTAATTCCCGTCCTTCCTCATCTCTCTTTTCCAACAGGTCAGTACAAATAGCTGACAGAAGCGTCTATATGCAAATATGGCCCAGGGAGTTTATCCAAGTCACAGGAGACAAGGAAGTGGATAATGGGTTTCACTGCCTTGCAATCAGATGAGTTTTAGCTGTCTCAGTCTAAGATGCTTGCCCAGGTTATACTAGGGCACAAAGGTCAAGGAATTGGGAGAGTGTGTTGAGGTAAAGGGAGAGAAATCTGCTGCTTTGCAGTTTCCTGACCCCAGATCATCCAATTTACCTTACTTTGTTTTTACCATCTTCTCCACTCATTCTCCTCCTTCTCATTGTGTTTCAGTCCTCCTTGAGTTCTGGTCTTCCTCCACAAGCATGTGAAAACTTCTCACAGTGGAATGGGTAAATGAGGGCAATTTGTTCCAACAGCCATGAAAGTGGCTGAAAGCAGGTGCCATAGAGCTTAGAACTTGGTCAGACATGGGAGACGCCAAGGTCATCTACTGTATCTCAGGCCATCACCAGTCATCCTGACTTTTGTCTTGCCACTGGACTTCAATGACTCTGGAAGAGAGAGTGAAACTGACAACTTTGTGCAACTGTGCCTCACTTAAATTCAATTACTGAAAAAGTCAAGACATCACCTGTGATGCCACTGGTTCGCTTTGAAAAACAAAGTATGAACAACAAAAATAACAACAACACCTTCAGCTCATATTCTTTGACTGCTCTTTTTCTTTAACTCAAATCATTCTCTTTCTCCTCCTCCTACTTCATCCTCCCTTCAAATCTTCCCAAATTTCCTATCCTTCAAATCAATCTTGGGCCTTCCTCACAATTCCACACCACTCAAAAATCTGTTTTACAATTCTTTTTCCTTCAGCTCAAATCCTCTTACTCCTCCCTTAGAAGCCAAAAGTCACTATTTAATCCCAAAACAGCACACCCAAATGCTTTCCTTCTTCCATAACTATCAAAACAGGTCCATTCTTGCTCAGTGCCAGCTATATGCCATAGTGGCATAATAAAAATGACCACATCCCCCTCACTTACACAAGTAAGACAAAGTTTGGTGTAACTGTTTGCTGATTCTTTATAGGATGCTATCTAATTGTTTCATGTAGACAGTCAGTGTTGTAAAGTTAAAAGTGATGAACATATGAAAGATCAAATCCTACTGCTCACGTTTACTAGTTATATGACAATGAGCAAGTCACTCTGAGCCACAGTTTCCTCACTTGTAAAATAGGGATAACAAAAACTGTGATATCTGCGTCTCAAAAGAAAGAAGGATTACCTTACGAGATAGCCCCGGGAAGGGATAATAGCGAAAGAATGGAAAAAAATCACCAACAATATTAATAGCTAGAAAAGGCAATTGAGAAGCTATTAATAACTACTAAACCCATGTGAAAAGCATATCAATAACTATTAAACCTACTTTGTAGCTTTATAAATATTTATGATAGTGATAAGCATGCATACTCTGAATGTACTCAATGAAAATATGAGAAGAGAACAGAAAGACCTTCACAAGTGTTCCTGTAGCAAATTATCTTGGAACGCATTTACAATTATTTTAAATGTTTTCATTTGTAGCAGTTACATAGTAAGAAATTCAGTATGCTAATTATTGTTACAATCTAGTGATAAAAGATATTCTTAAGGACTTGCAAGTTATACCTTAGATGTTCAGAACAGAAAATGAGAGAGAACATTGTTTAACTACCCTTGCTATTCCTTAGCGCAATACAATAAAAGTCTTAAATTAAGATTTCTTTTCAGTGCATTGTTTTAAAGATTGTAGATAGCTACTTAAAATTGCTTAATCTGCAACTACAATATAGGCATATTAGTTATATTTTTAATCCAGTATTACATTTGTTTTTGTTTTTAAATTTCATTCCTGACTCTGAAAGGGACATTTAAAATTTTTAGGCACACTAATCCTTGATTTTCTTTTGCCATTTTAGTGGTATGTGTTTTATATGACAGATTCATGAAATTGATATTTTCCCCCATTTTTGAGGGTTAAAATGGCACTTAACATTTTTTTAAATGGGTTTTATTTTTTAAATAAATTGATTTCTGATAAAATTCTTTTATCTAGACTGCTGCCTTCTCATCTGTAGTGGTTTTTATAAATCATAGTTGCTTCAAGTTTTAGGAAATGTCCTTGTGATTTAACTGGCATCAGAAAGTTGAGGCAAGTGTATATAGAGTGACTTCTTAGAGTTTTAAATAGCCTAAGTTATTTGAACACATTAAGATTCCTTTCTTTCTTCCTCCTTTCCTTCCTTCCTTCCTTCCTTCCTTCCTTCCTTCCTTCCTTCCTTCCTTCCTTCCTTC